>NC_092342.1:346381000-346688000 GCF_046630445.1 Rutidosis leptorrhynchoides | reverse complement strand
AATTAATGTCTTGATGAGAGAAACTCATTTATATACTTTATTTTATGATCAACATCAGTTACAATATCAGAAACACACGAAAAAGCTGCTGTCCCAATTTTATCAAACCGAAAAAATATGCAATCGAGCAATTCTACGCATACAATCAACAATACAATAACATATTATCATCATACTATCAATATAACATGTAAAAACAGAAAAATAATTGAAAAATTGAAAATCTAGGGTTAGGGTTTATACCCTAATCAACAATCAAGTAATATGAACGCGTAGAGATCTTTGTGTAGAATCCGAATATGTGAATGATTTCTTGATCCAAGTATTATTTGATGAAGATGATGATGGATTATGGTGGTGGTGGTGACGGCTAGGGCGGGAGAAGAGGAGAGAGCACCAAATGAATTTTAGGGTTGATAAAATTAGGAATAAAATGTGAAAATGAGGAGAATTGCAAAAATGAAAGGGGTATACCCCCTCCCCATGTGGTGTCCATCCAAAATCAATGGGGTGGGCCCCATTTCTGGGCCAAATTGATGCTAAGATAAATTGCTTGTGGCCCGGATGCCCGAACGAAGCCCTAAACGCGAAAACACCGCTACGCGATTGATTTTTCGGAGAGATAACAAATACGCGACGAATAAAATATATAAACACTATATATGATCATATGACATTAAAATATCATATTTAAAATAATTAGGACTTAAAAATCCTAAAAGCTCGACCGTTGGTTTGAAAACCGAAAAGATTCGCCGGATAGAAATCCGCGACACGTAGAAACGTACAATTAAAGATATGAATACAAATATTCATATAACACATAATAATTAATATATTATTACAAAGATAATAATATAGGTCATAGAAATGACGTGGCACGAATAATAGTTAACGGTCGTTAAATAATTAATGGTAAAAGATAACGGAAAAAGTCGGGTCGTGACAGTACCTTCCCGTTACGGAAATTTCGTCCCGAAATTTAAGCAGGTGCAGGGGTTGACTCAACATTTGGGAACAAATGCGGGTACTTCTGCCTCATCTAATCTTCACGCTCCCAAGTGAACTCGGGACCGATTCGTTCCATCTAACTCGAACAATAGGAATTCTACTCTGTTTAAGAGTCTTAACCTTTCGATCCATAATTTCAACAGGTTCCTTAAAAGAAAAAGTAGTTTCTTATCAACATGAAGTCCCTCCATAGGAATGGTTTCCTCGGCCTCGGCCAAACACTTCTTTAAATTCGATACATGAAAAACATCGTGAACAGCACTGAGTTCTTGTGGCAATTTCAAACGATAAGCCACGGGTCCAACTCTCTCAATAATTTCAAAAGGTCCAACAAATCGAGGATTCAACTTTCCCCCTTTTACCAAAACGTATCACGCCCTTCCAAGGCAATACCTTCAACATAACACGATCACCGACCTGAAATTCAATATCGTTCCTTCTCTTATTGGCATAGCTCTTTTGCCGACTTCTGACGGTTCTCAATCGTTCCTTAATCTGTACGATCTTCTCGGTAGTCTCATGAATAATGTCTGGACCTGTGAGTTGAGCATCCCCAACCTCATTCCAACAGACAGGAGACCTACACTTTCTACCATACAGAGCTTCAAACGGTGCGGCTTTAATACTTGCATGATAGCTGTTGTTATAAGAAAGCTTAGCCAACGACAAGTATCTATCCCTACAATTACCAAAATCAATTACGCACGCCCTCAACATGCCTTCTAACGTTTGGATGGTCCTTTAATTCTGACCGTCCGACGGTGGATGATAAGCGGTGCTCATATCCAATTTAGTTCCCAAAGCTTCTTGTAAAGACTGCCAAAACCTTGCCGTAAATCGACTGTCTTGATCCGAAATAATAGATACGGGAACACCATGCCTCAAAACAATTTCCTTCAATTATAAAAGGGTAAGCTTCTCCCTCGAATCAGCTTCCTTAATCGGTAAGAAATGAGCTGATTTTGTGAGTCGGTCACAATCACCCAAATGGCGTCGTAACCACCCACAACTCACAATAACTTCGTAATAAAATCCATTGTAATACCTTCCCACTTCCACTCGGGAATCTCAGGTTGCACCAAAAGTCCAGACGGTTTCTAATGTTCAGCCTTAACCTTAGCACAGGTCAAACAGTTAACCACATACGTAGCCATATCAGCTTTCAAATTAGGCCACCAATACAGCTCCTTAAGATCATGATACATCTTTCCTGAACCAGGATGAATAGAGTACCCATACTTATGAGCCTCATCTAAAACAAGTTTCGTAGATCACCAAACTTCGGAACCCAAAGGCATCCCGCAAAAATTCCGAGTGCCATCGGTTCGTACCTCAAACTGTCTACTTAGGCCTTTGACCTTCCCGTTACGAAATTTTCCTCCTTCAAGGCTTCTTGTTGAGCTGTAAGAATCTGCCTTGCGAGGTTTGTTCATATGGTCATATTCAAGGCCCTAAACTTACGAGGTTCAACTCTCTCTTTTCGACTCAAAGCATCGGCTACAACATTGGCCTTTCCAGGATGATATAGAAGTTCAAAATCATAATCGTTCAACGTCTCAACCCATCTTCGCTGTCTCATATTTAGCTGTTTTTGATCAAGAATATGTTGAAGACTTTTGTGATCAGTGTACACTGCACATTTGACCCCATATAAGTAATGTCTCCAATTCTTGAGTGCGAATATAACAACTCCCAATTCTAAATCATGGGTTGTATAATTCTGCTCGTGGATCTTCAACTGACATGACGCATATGCAATAACCTTCTTTCATTGCATCAAAACACACCCAAAGCCTTGACGCGAAGTATCACAATAAACAACAAAATCATAATTACCCTTAGGTAGTGACAATATTGGAGCGGTAGTCAACTTCTTCTTCAAAATTTGAGAAGCAGTCTCTTGTTCATCCTTCCACTCATACTTCTCCCCCTTATGCGTTAAAGCAGTCAGAGGTGTCGCTATACGAGAGAAATCTTGAATGAACCTTCTATAATATCCTACCAATCCTAGAAACTGACGGATCTGAGTAGGAGTTTTCGGAGTTTCCCACTTTTCGATCGCCTCAATCTTAGCAGGATCAACTTGTATTCCCTGTTTACTAACAATGTGACCAAGGAATTGAACTTCTCTTAACCAGAAAGCACACTTAGAGAACTTAGCGTACAACTCTTCTTTTCTCAATATATCAAGCACTAACTTCAAGTGTTCTTCGTGCTCTTCATCACTCTTAGAATAAATAAGGATGTCGTCAATGAAAACAATAACGAACTTGTCTAAATAAGGTCTGCACACATGGTTCATGAGGTCCATGAACACAGCAGATGCATTTGTCAATCCGAACAGCATAACAAGAAACTCAAAGTGACCGTAACGGGTGCGAAAAGCAGTTTTCGAAACATCAGATTCTTTAACACGCAACTGATGATAACCGGAACGAAGATCGATTTCAGAATAAACGGACAAACCTTGAAGTTGATCAAACAGATCATCAATTCTCAGAAGAGGGTAACGGTTCTTAACTGTAAGCTTGTTCAACTCGCGATAATCACTATACCATCGGAACGAACCACCCTTCTTCTTAACAAACAAAACAGGAGCTCCCCAAGGGGACGAACTGGGATGAATGAAATGTAGTTGCAACAATGAGGGAAGAAATATATGAAGTAGTCACTTCGGTGGCATAGATATTTAAGGCAATTCTCTCGAAGGAGATAACGAGGATCATGGACTTCAAAGTAAATTTTGATTACATTTCCGAAAGGAAGACGTACGAAAGGTGTGATATTTCAACGAGAGTGAACTTCCTTGTACAATGAGCGAGGCAATCTAGGATTCATCCATATTCTTAAATTTATGTGCGGATGAAAAGAACGCAAATCATGGGTTATAAAGAATGGCCGACTCCAGGTTAGATAAATCTCCAAAAATAATTTCGTGCACCCTAAAGTATCGAATCCTAGGATTGATGTTTACGAGGGTGTTGCGGTTGACAGCGAAAATTGAGAGTAGAAACTCCTCAAACGGTCTAGTGTAATATATATCCATGATACCCATTATAACAACAGTTGGGGTAGAAACCCACCTAGCGCCTTTTCTACAATAAGGTGACCATCGAGGGTACCCCAGAAAATTGATTTATCGGTCCGCGTTTCGGCCATGTCCAACCATAAGAGATAAAATCTAATGAGCGCAAAGACTCTCCAACAAATTTACAAAGCCGGACCCCAAAGTGGTGTATGAGTTTCTATCAATGAACTTAATGGTAAGTTTCATCCTTAAACGGAGGATGAGGAGAACTGTGATCCAAACACTCGGTAGAGTAATGCGAAAATTCTAATGTAATCAATCAAAGGAGTTTTAAAAAAGCTTGAAACGTCTGATGTAACCCCATAAATGGAACGAAGCTCTTAGTAAATTTAGAAGTATGTACAACGTGTACCATTTTACATAAATCAATTTGAGTTAACTAAACAACTCAACAAGAGTGGTTTTTAAAATAATTTTGAAGGTATAATTTAGTGTATAATAGCCAAAATAGGTAAGGGTAAATTAGTCCATTTGAATTCATACGTACATATATGATTTTATAAATAGTATACATGACAAAATATTTCATTACTTCTATTCGCCCATAAATCTCGTGAGAACCGCCCAATTGCACAAATGTGTAAAAATTTTAATGAAAAGCAGGGTATCCGCATTACAGAGGTTACGAGTTGAAGTAAGATCGTTAAAGCTCGGGTGATGGACTTGAATCGTCTTGCGAAATCTAATCAATAAATGCTACGAGGTCATGAAAACCAATGAGTTAAATATTGTTTTGACTATTATCAGGACATAAGTCCTTGGGCCAAAACTCTTCACGTGCGAAGCTGTCACTAACAAACGAGTTATGAATGATAAAACATAGGGTAAGTAGTTCGGTTAAGACGAGTCTCTCGTATATCAACAAATAAGATAATGAGTATCTTCCTTACTCATGTAACAACGTTAGAATTTCCGAATGAGTGGTGTATAAATTTTCTCTGACTCGCTTTCTATTCCTCATGTCACAATATTGGGACTTTTTATGAATTAACGTAATATAATCACGTTGGCCTGGCGCCATTATATTTCACTAACTCATAGTTCCATTCCAATATCACTACAGAAGGTCAGGATACGTGGTCAACCTCGAATTTCAACACAATTTCCCTAAAACAATTTCTTAACAATGTGCTAAGGATAGCACAAGAGACAAAGACATCGAAAGTAATGAATAGGAGTAATGGTGACATGAAAATGTCTTCGAAGTACCAAGAATCTCTAAAAGTCAAGGATGACATTTTTCGGTTCAAAAACCAAAGCACATAGGCACAACGGCACAATGGCATGTAATGTAACAAAAATGTTATATACCCAAACACAATAGCTGACATTGAAATGCCGAGCCTTTAGAAGTCAAGAATGACATCTCGCGTAATATAACTCAAACGTTATATACATAACCATAATAGATGACATAGAAATGCCGAGAATTTTAGAACACCTAATGTAACTCAAATGTTATATCAATAAACACAAATTATGATATAGAAATGTCGAGAATTTCAGAAGTCAAGAATGTCACCCCCCTCCCCTCGGTTTCACTAACCGAGGTGTTCCCATAAAAGATGAACTCGCATGAGTCGGAGAATACGTTTAAATCGGAATGGGAGTTCCTCCCGGATTCAGAACATAATAGAAATGTATGTATGATAACAATATACATACCAATACGATACAAATAATCACATATAGTAATATATAATAGGCCGGGCTGTAGACTAGACTCACTAATGCACCCTATTGACTCGGGTAACGACATCAATGCAGCCTAATTCCCTACAACCTGAGCTCTGATACCAACTGTGCCGACTCCGTCAAAACACTTAACGGCTCCGTCACTTGGTCCCTCAGCTTGATCGAAACTCTATATGAATTTAATAAAACAACCTTGCATTCTTTATTTAAAAATGATTTCCTATAAAGGAAATCTACTAAAATGTATAAGTTTAGAAAAACTATACAATAATACTTTAACCAAAAGTTGACCAAAACAAAGTCAACAAACAACCACTATTTAATGTAACAAAATAGAATGCAAGTTAATATTTAACAAAAGCTGCCATCATAAATATGCAGACTCTCTAAGCACAGCGGAAGCAATCAATCATGAACCTGAGAATAAAACATGCGAGTAACTGTCAACAAAAATGTTGAGTGAATTATAGGTTTAATATTGCAAACAATATTTAATTTAAACAATAAAAATTTATGTTTGAAAACATAAAAGTCCTTCTTAAACCACCAAATTATATGCTAGAAAACATATAATAAAACATTATTCCATTTTCCGTGAGCCACCTGGTAACCACTTAACCCTTTATTTACCCTTGCCAAACACAATAAATAATATACACCGAACAAGTGTATCTACAACAAAATACGAAGTACTAAACATTCCGATAACAAATTGCTAGCGCGACTAGCTCGAAATGGGGTTGTCAAACCCGATAGATCTATCCATAGGATTCGCGTTCACCAGTAGAAACCAGTGATTACAGTTACCAGACTAGGGAATATTTTTTTTCAACTCACAATGAATAATTTAAACCAACTTTCACTTGTGTCCAGAATATAAAATAAATTGCATGTATTCTCATCCCAAAAGATTTAAAATATAAAAATGGGACTATAACTCACCTTATTAGCAAACGAAGTAACCACACAATTATGCGAACAGCAAATGAAGTAAAGTGATCATGAATGATCAAAACGCCGACCTATAAATAAAGCAGGTCGATATAAATAACTAACTTAGGTCAAGTCTTAGTATGATAGCTATTGTACATGTTGCAAGTAGACATAGAACAATACTCAACATGCATCGGTTTGATCGGAACAGCGTACGGACACACACTTTCTATTTTTAGAAAGTTTCTATTTTTAGCAGGTTTCCATTTTTGGAAAGTTTCTATTTTAGGAAAGTTTCTATTCTTGGAAAGTTTATATTTTTGGAAAGTTTATATTTTTGGAAAGTTTCCAAATTTAGAAAGTTTCTATTTTTAGAAAGTTTTAAGTTAGGAAAGTTTCCTTATTTAGAAAGTCAACAGAAGTCAACTGAAAGTCAAAGTCAACCGAAAGTCAACTCAAAAGTCAACCTTGGTCAAACATAGTCAACATTAATTTTAAAAGTGCATGTTATAATAATAATATAAACTATAATGTTTATTAAAGTTAAAAGTGTATAATTAAGTCATAACATAAGTTTAATAAAATTAAAATGAATTACTAAAGTTAACATAAGTTGAAATGATATAATTAATATAACATAAGTATTTAATTAATTAATTAAATATTAGTCATAATATAAGTATTATTAATTAATAATAAATTTTAATTCATACCATAAGTATTAATAATGAATTATTAATCATATCATAAGTTTCTAATTAAAATTATTAAATCATAAGTATTTAATAATTAAATCATAATTAAATAAAACTATGTCTTATAATAATTAAATAATTATTTAATATTTATTATAAGTCTTAAAATAATATTCTCATAAAATGAATTTAATACTTATCATAAGTATTTTTCATTAATAATAAAAGTATTATTAATCACAAGTTTAATTAAAATGTTAATTAAATCATAAGTATTAATTAAATGATATAATAAATATATATCATAAGTCTTAAATAATAATAATAATTACTTTTTATATCATAAGTAATTAAATGATAATGAAATCCATTATTTATATCATAAGTTTAATAATAAATCCCAAGTTTTAAATCAAAAGTTCATCGGGTCGTATCCTGAGCCCCGGGTGTCGGTTTTCGGCGAGCCTTACATTTATCTCCGCCTAAGCAAACCACCCGACACTTTGGTACACTCAAGAACATACCATGAACAGCCCACAAGTCGTGATATACAGCCAATACACTACTTGGAACTTCAATTCAATCAAAAACGTGTTTTAGACGTAACGGGTGATACGTGGCTCGGATTGAGATGACCCGAACATGAAAGTTCGCCCCACCATCAGTCCTAACACACTAACACACCCTAAAGTCACCAAATATGGTCACAAAGTCGGACCAAACCTGGTTCATACCAAAATCACATTTCAATCTTAACAAAATACCACTTTGCTCGTATCTAGGGCTCCGGGAATCGAAACGACATGAATCCGGAGTCTAAAATTAATGTCTTGATGAGAGGAACTCATTTATATACTTTATTTTATGATCAAAATCAGTTACAATATCAGAAACACACGAAAAAGCTGCTGTCCCAATTTTATCAAACCGAAAAAATATGCAATCGAGCAATTCTACGCATACAATCAACAATACAATAACATATTATCATCATACTATCAATATAACATGTAAAAACAGAAAAATAATTGAAAAATTGAAAATCTAGGGTTAGGGTTTATACCCTAATCAACAATCAAGTAATATGAACGCGTAGAGATCTTTGTGTAGAATCCGAATATGTGAATGATTTCTTGATCCAAGTATTATTTGATGAAGATGATGATGGATTATGGTGGTGGTGGTGACGGCTAGGGAGGGAGAAGAGGAGAGAGCACCAAATGAATTTTAGGGTTGATAAAATTAGGAATAAAATGTGAAAATGAGGAGAATTGCAAAAATGAAAGGGGTATACCCCCTCCCCATGTGGTGTCCGTCCAAAATCAATGGGGTGGGCCCCATTTCTGGGCCAAATTGATGCTAAGATAAATTGCTTGTGGCCCGGATGCCCGAACGAAGCCCTAAACGCGAAAACACCGCTACGCGATTGATTTTTCGGAGAGATAACAAATACGCGACGAATAAAATATATAAACACTATATATGATCATATGACATTAAAATATCATATTTAAAATAATTAGGACTTAAAAATCCCAAAAGCTCGACCGTTGGTTTGAAAACCGAAAATATTCGCCGGATAGAAATCCGCGACACGTAGAAACGTACAATTAAAGATATGAATACAAATATTCATATAACACATAATAATTAATATATTATTACAAAGATAATAATATAGGTCATAGAAATGACGTGGCACGAATAACAGTTAACGGTCGTTAAATAATTAACGGTAAAAGATAACGGAAAAAGTCGGGTCGTGACACTTTTGATTACACACAACCCTCTCAAACCATTTATCCAGTTTCGTATTTCTGCTTAAACTTCCCCACAAATTTATTTAACCCGTAATTAATGTTATTTTTCCAAAGCCCAATTAATATTACGGCCCGAGAAGATAATCATAACATTGTTATGATTCAATACTAGGACTTCGGCCTATCTGTATTCTAACCCAACCGAACATGACATGGCCATCTCCAAGTGTTGTTTCGGTTCAATAGGAAACAAAGACAGCAAATCACGTTTGATGTAATCAAACAGTAGCATCCATATACATTGATATCTTTGTTTTATAACTTTATCACTACTTTTATCAAGTGGGATTCATCTATCATGTACATGTCAGTCAGAAAGATAAAGTAGCGAATTTTTAAATATCATATATCCTTATCCCACTATGGACTCAAGTGGGGTTATTTTAGTCGGCCAAGAAGAGATTTAAAAGAACGTACATGCGTGAGTGTGTGGGGTTAAGACTGAATATCATTCTATATAAGTATCCCACGTTCTCAATTATCATACCTAGTAGGGCTATTTTTGGGTGTTTTCGACATCAACTGAAATGGTAAAACAAGATAGTAGTAATAGCGTAATGTTTGGTTGATCATTATTAGAAAAGAAACAGAAGTAATCAAACGGGTTTGGCAAGGTGGTCCTGGGGGTGAGCAATAAACCAAAGAAGAAAAGTGTATTGAGGTGGTGTCGATTTTGTGGTGATCATTGATGATGGTATTCTATGGTGGTGAGAGTGATGGTAGCCGTAGGTGGTGGTTGAAGGAAGGTGAAGGTTGAACGGAGATGGTGGTTATTTTGAGGAAGAGAGGCAAATGGTGGCGTCTGTAAAAGGTGATGGTGGTTCTAGGATCGTGAATAGAGTGGAGATTTCATGGTGAACACAAGAAGAGGGTATATGATGGTGGTAACCGAATGGTGATCAAACGAAAGTGAGTTTCGAGTTTAGTTGTCGTCTTGTCGATCAATAACAGAAACTTAGATAGTGAAGATATCAATTAGCAAAAAGGGAAACAAAATACAACGATGGTTGCTATTTAATTCGAAGCAGGAGAAGTAGAAGAGAAAACTAATTAAGTTTGGGTTCTTGGCTCACAATATGGTGTTCAATTGGGGAAGGGTATACATATAGATATGTGATGGTGATACAAGTGGTGATTTGTATTGGATTTTGAGATTGGGGTCAAATTAAATACAGTAAGAAAGAAACATGTAACTGATTTTGTATATATCTGCTTTTGTTTTCGAATATTAGTACAGAGTTGGAGACAAAAATCAAGAACGAGGATTGTGATGTGTAAAAATTTCTGTACGAAGATATCAATTAGAAGAAAATCAAATAAAGTTAGAAAGTGACCAAAACTGATTCTTGTTTGCGTCTGTTTAAATGGAATCAAAGTGTACTGGATTGTAGACAGAAAACAAGAATTGATACAGGATTGATGGTGATATGAAACTGACTTATACGCTTTATTCTTTGAATCATAGTTTACATAATAAATTATTAATATTCTAGTAATAATAATAGTAATTATATTAATAATAATAATTAGTGATCATATTATTTATACTAATAAAAATAATATATTTTCTTATAATAATTATAATACTAATAATTTATAGTAATAATAATGTAAACTTTTAATAATTATAAATCACAATAATAATAATAATAATAATAATAATAATAATAATAATAATAATAATAATAATAATAATAATAATAATAATAATAATAATTGATCAACCATCACTTAAAATTAAAATCTTACTACTAATTATAATGATATAACAAATTAGATGTATCAAATCTATATATTAGATTAACTAGTAAAATACTAATATTAACATTAATACTAATATTAATAATGAAAGTAAATATTAATAATATTAATATAACATTTATATTTTAACTTGTAATTGAATATATTAATATTACAATTTATTAATCAGTTAATATTTACTACTTATATATAACAACATATATTATATATTTATTATTTATTTATTATTTATTCCTTACAATATAATTATAATTATTTATAGGAATCATATATATTTATATTTATTTACACACAATTGTTCGTGAATCGTCGAGCACGGTCAAAGGTAATTTATTTCATGAATATAGATTTCAAAACTTTCGCGACTCAATATTACAGATTTTGCTTATCGTGTCGGAAACATATAAAGATTAAGTTTAAATGTGATGACCCGAAAAATTTCGACTTATTTAAACCAATTCTCTATACGATTTATTATTTTGACACGTTAAACAAAGTCTGTTAGATTGAGTCTCAAAAATTTTAGAACTGTTTCATATATACAATTACCGTTGACTACTCTCGACGATTCATGAACAATTATATGTATGTATATATATATGTACAAGTAAAAACGACTTTCCTACAGTAAAACACTATTTGCTACAGTGAAACACTATTTGCTACAATGAAACCGTATTTTGCTACAGTGCTACAGTGAAAACGACTTTGCTACAGTAAACACTATTTGCTACAGTAAACACTATTTGCTACAGTAAAATCCTATTTAATGTCGACGAACTAGCAAACAAAACGGGAAAGGCGGCCATGCGATCGCATGGCAAAAACACTGAAAACTCATGCGATCGCATGAGCTACACTAAATCGTAAAGTACTATAAATACGCAGTTTGTTCGACGATGATTTTTCACACATAATTATCTCTCAATATTAATATTTATATTATAATTATAATTTTAAATTTAAGTTTAATAATAATAAGATATATACGAGGGTGTTTTTAATTCGGGTTTCAAACCGCTTTAAGCTAAGGAAATATTGGGTATTGTTCGGGGTATTGTTCTTGAATCCAAGGCCAATCATACGATCGTCTACCATCATTACGTCTACGAAATTTGCCTACAATATTGAGTCTCAATATTGAACTGTGAGTTTATAGTCTCCCTTTTTAAATACTTTAAATATTTTTGGGCTGAGAATACATGCAATTTATTTTAAACGCAATAAGACACAAGTACATACTAAATTCTACACTGAGTTAAACCGAAAATCCCTTAGCTTTGGTAACTAGTAGCTGCCAGTACATAGGATATGGACTGGTGGGCGCGAATAATTGTATATGGATCCATAGGGCTTGACATCCCCGTCCGAGCTAGAGCGCTAGCCTTTTAACGGACGTATTTTATTTGAGTTTAAGACACGTTGGTTTACGTGTATTAAAACGAATGGGGTAATTATCACTATAGCGTTAAGTTTAGTTACCAGGGTGCTCTGTTATGTAGAATCTATTGATAAACTTTTGATGAAATCTTGTGGTCTATCTTTATATATGTTTATGACTCGAGCAATTAAACCTATAACTCACCAACATTCGTGTTGACTTTTTAGCATGTTTTATTCTCAGGTCCTTAGAATGCTTCCGCTGTGATGTGCTTATTGCCTGCATGGAGTCTCTCATGCTTTGTACAAAGTTTATTGCATTCAAAATAAAACTGTGTTGTGTAATAAATAACTGGACTGTGATGTCAACCTGTAAATTAAAGACTTATGTATTTCGGGGTTTTGCTTATACCTAAGCACTCGCCCACAGGTTTATAACTTTCTATGTTTAGAAAGTCACTTATTTTAATGAATGCAATATTTTATCAAAACGTATCATATAGAGGTCAAAACCTCACTATGGAATCAATGATTAACGTGCCGCGTCAATAGCGATTTTGACGGGTCGTTACAGTTGGTATCCGAGCTTGAGGTCATAGGGAACCAGAAATTACATTAGTGTATTTAACTGGTAATTGTTAGGATGCATTAGCGAGTCTGGACTATGACCATATCTGTTTTTACTGATTTTTGCTTATTATTTGGTCAAAAACATTATATGTGATATATTTATATGCTAACGTAATTGTTGTTTCAATTATGTGATAGATGACTTCCTCTAATCCTATCATTTTGTACGACTCGGAATCGGACACTGAATCTATTCTATCCACAACTGAAAAGGGCGTTCCAATACCTATTAAAGAAGAAATTGTGTTAGCCGGGGAATCTCAACTCCCGGTAAACCCAGAGGAGGTTCCAGCTCCACCCAGCTTTAGTTTTCCGGAGCCACAGTGTCGTTGGCATGGACCCATGATCCCTGGAGTAAACGAGGATCGTCCATTTCTAAACAAATATGGACATTGGTCCAGATATACCGCCGACGGGCGGGTTGTGCCGATTACGCCTGGCAGATTTCAGTTCATGACCACCGGTACATATTCTTGCAGTTCGTCATCATATTCTCCTACACATGACTCAGACAGTTCGTCATCAGACGAGATCAGTAAGGAGGAGGATTTCGCTAATGAAATAAAAGAGATCACTAAGGAGAAATTCCAACTTGCTATAGATAATAAAAACAACCACAATAATAAAATGTCCTTAATTATTAAAAAAGAATAGGACCATTCGATCCGTAACCACCCTTATTGTATTAAACCCACTGAGGCAACGGGTACCTCAAAACCCCAACTAAAAATAAAATACACTGCCAGAATGTCTGTCGGACCATGTGCACACAAACAATTGGCAGAGAGAACCAAATGGGAAGAAGTTTCTGATAGTTCTAAATAAACGACCTCGCAACCATAAATCTTCCATGCGCTATTTTATTGCTTATGTGTGCTACTCTATCTTGTTATGTAAAATATGCCTATGTAAAATATCGGTATTGTATGGTATTGTATTATTTTGGTTTATTAATAATAAATGCATGGAATGATTATTTGTATTATTACTACTTCTTATTATTATTATTACATAATAATGTAATAACTCGCTATAATTTTTCATAGTGGAATATTATTAGGATTTTAGTAGTTAATTCCTTGTACTAGCTATTATGTATGAACTTAACGGGTAGGTAATACCCTAGAAATAATTATAAAATGCTAATAAGAAGAAAAGGCTTTTATAA
Source organism: Rutidosis leptorrhynchoides (assembly GCF_046630445.1). NCBI lineage: Eukaryota > Viridiplantae > Streptophyta > Magnoliopsida > Asterales > Asteraceae > Rutidosis > Rutidosis leptorrhynchoides. The sequence continues at coordinate 346,673,819 of NC_092342.1, read as the reverse complement.
TAATCGGTTCATATTATTAATATGCTACGATTAACTATTGACAACTCATTTTACCTATAATATTCTATATGATTAAATTATATCTGTTGTGTTTATTGAAGAAACATGTCTCAAATGTCGGATGCTGAGTTTGAGCAACTAGTCGAGAAACGTGTGAATGAAAGAATTGCTGCAGCCGAGGCAGCAAAACCAACAGCCGAAGCAGCAGCCAAAGCAGCAGCCGTAAACACAAACTCACGAAATGGATGCTCATACAAAACTTTTCAAGGATGCAAACCACAGACGTTTAGTGGAACCGAGGGACCAGTCGGTCTAACCCGATGGTTTGAAAAGATGGAGTCCGTTTTCAAAATCAGTAATTGTGCGAACGGAGACAAGTCAAAGTATGCTTCGTGAACATTGCAAGATGGTGCACTTACTTGGTGGAACAATTATGCTAAAGCAGAAGGAATAGATACGGCATATGATATCTCATGGGAAGAACTGAAAAAGATGCTAATCAAGGAGTACTGTCCTCGAAACGAGATCAGAAAAATGGAATCTGAGTTACGTAATCTGAAGGTTATCGGCGCGAATCTCAATAACTATGAAAAGCGTTTCATGGAACTAGCCTTGTTGTGTCCCGAATTGGTGCCAAATGAGAAACGAAAGATAGAAATGTATATTGACGGTTTATCGATCAATATCAAAGGAAATGTTACATCGTCCAAACCGAATACGATGCAGGAAGCCATGACAATAGCACACCAACTCATGGACCAGATCACAGAGAGTTCGATTAAGGCACCAATTAGCGAAGTCAAGACAAGTGAAGGAAAGAGGAAATGGGAAGACTATAAGGGCAAAAGTACTCACCTGAAGAAACAAGAAACTTTTAAAGGTAAACAATATGGGGCAACTGCAAGTCCAAACTATAAGGGACCCCATCCGTTCTGCAAAAGATGTTACACACATCATGCAGGTTATTGCCAAATGGTCTGTGATAAGTGCAACATGAAAGGACATGTGGCGAAAGATTGTTATGCCACTGTTTCTGAAGTAAAGACAAAACTGACCGATGTCAAGAAATGTTTTGGATGCGGGAAGTCTGGTCACTTTATAAATCAATGCCCTGATAAGGAGAAGAACAAAGAACCCACACGTGGAAGGGCATTTAATGTTAGTACCAGAGAAGCACGTGAGGATCCTAATCTTGTCACGGGTACGTTTACCGTTAATAATCAACTAGCTTCTATTATGTTTGATACGGGTGCTGATAGAAGTTATATGTGTAAAGGCTTTAGTTCTAAACTAAAATGTGCATCATTACCTCTAGACGATAAATATACTATTGAATTAGCTAATGGTAAACTGATAAAAGCCGATAAAATTTGCCATGGTTGCGAAATGAATCTCGCTGGTGAAACCTTCAAAATCGATTTGATACCCGTAGAATTAGGAAGTTTTGACGTAATCGTTGGCATGGACTGGATGTCCAAAACAAGAGCGGAAGTTGTTTGCGCTGAGAAAGCAATCCGCATCCCTCGTAAGGATGAAACGTCATTAATGATTTATGGGGAGAAGAGCAACTCAAAGCTGAACTTTATCAGCTGTATGAAAGCCCAGAAACTTATAAGAAAAGGTTGTTATGCTATTCTGGCACACATAAAGAAGATCGATACTGAAGAAAGAAGCATTAATGACATGCCGGTTGTAAGAGAATATCCCGGAGTATTTCCAGAAGAATTACCGGGGCTACCTCCACATAGATGTGTAGAATTCCAGATTGATCTCATACCAGGAGCTGCACCTGTAGCCCGATCTCCATATAGACTTGCACCTTCAGAAATGCAAGAATTACAAGACCAGTTGCAAGAATTATCGGACCGTGGATTTATTCGTCCTAGTTTTTCACCTTGGGGTGCTCCTATTCTGTTCGTCAAGAAGAAGGATGGATCTATGAGAATGTGCATAGATTACCGAGAATTAAACAAATTAACGATCAAGAATCGGTACCCATTACCGAGGATTGATGATTTGTTTGATCAATTGCAAGGATCAAGTGTTTATTCTAAGATTGATCTACGCTCCGGATATCATCAACTGAGAGTGAAGGAAGAAGATGTTCCTAAAACCGCGTTCAGAACCCGTTACGGTCACTATGAGTTTCTAGTCATGCCTTTTGGATTAACTAATGCTCCAGCAGTATTCATGGATCTAATGAATCGCATCTGTAGACCGTATTTAGACAAATTTGTCATTGTTTTTATCGATGACATATTGATTTACTCGAAGAACAAGGAAGAACATGAGCAACACTTAAGACTGGTACTGGAGATACTCAAGAAAGAAGAATTGTACGCAAAATTTTCGAAGTGTGATTTCTGGTTACAAGAAGTACAATTTTTGGGTCATGTTGTCAGTAAACATGGAATTAAAGTTGACCCCGCCAAGATCGAAGCCATTAGTAAATGGGAAATCCCGAAGACTCCAACACAAATTCGCCAATTCTTAGGTCTTGCTGGTTACTACCGAAGATTCATTCAAGATTTCTCTAGAATCGCCAAACCCTTAACTGCATTGACTCAAAAGGGAAAGAAGTAAGATTGGTCCACAGAACAGGAATCCTCATTCCAGTTATTAAAGAAGAAGTTAACGTCTGCACCAATTTTGTCATTACCGGAAGGAAATGATGATTTCGTGATCTATTGTGATGCTTCACGCCAAGGTTTAGGATGTGTATTAATGCAACGCACAAAAGTCATCGCATATGCCTCACGACAACTAAAAATTCATGAAAAGAACTATACGACGCATGATTTAGAACTTGGAGCAGTAGTTTTTGCACTCAAAATATAGAGACACTATCTATATGGCACCAAGTGTACAGTGTACACTGACCATAAGAGTCTTCAGCATATTTTTGATCAAAAACAACTCAATATGAGGCAACGTCGCTGGGTAGAGTTGTTAAACGATTACGATTGTGAAATCCGTTACCACCCCTGAAAGGCTAATATTGTAGCTGATGCCTTAAGTCGAAAAGAAAGAGTAAAACCTCTTAGGGTTCGAGCTTTGAATATTACAATTCGTATTGATCTCACAAAGCAAATTCAAGCAGCACAGTTAGAAGCTTTAAAAGAAGAAAACGAAAAAGGCTAAATGAGCAAAGGGTTAGAAAAACAACTTGAAGTAAAAGCCGATGGAACCCTGTATTTTGCTGGTAGGATATGGGTACCAAAACATGGTAACCTAAGGCAACTAGTACTGGATGAAGCACACAAAACGAGGTACTCAATTCACCCAGGAAATGGGAAAATGTACCACGATCTCAAGAAGTTTTATTGGTGGCCTAATATGAAGACAGAAATTGCTACTTATGTAAGCAAATGTTTGACGTGTGCAAAGGTCAAAGCTGAGCACCAAAAGCTGTCAGGATTACTGCAACAACCAGAAATTCCGCAGTGGAAATGGGAAAGAATAACCATGGATTTCATTACGAAATTGCCAAGGACTACAAGTAGTCATGATACTATTTAGGTGATAGTTGATCGTCTAACTAAATCAGCTCACTTTCTACCAATAAAGGAGACAGACAGTATGGAGAAATTAGCACGCCTATATTTGAAGGAAGTAGTTTCCAGGCATGGTGTACCCATCTCTATCATATCTGATCGCGACACCCGATTCACATCACGTTTCTGGCAGTCATTACAAAAAGCATTGGGAACTCGATTAGATATGAGCACCGCTTATCACCCACAGACAGATGGTCAAAGTGAAAGAACAATACAAACATTGGAAGACATGTTACGGGCATGCGTGATTGACTTTGGAACCAGTTGGGATCTACACTTACCGTTGGCAGAATTTTCATACAATAACAGCTATCATACGAGCATCAACGCAGCGCCATTTGAAGCACTTTACGGTAGAAAGTGCAGATCTCCTATCTGTTGGAGTGAAGTAAGAGAAAGACAACTTACTGGACCAGAAATTATTCATGAAACCACCGAAAAGATCATTCAAATACAACAGCGATTGAAAACGGCCATGAGTCGCCAAAAGAGTTATGCTGATGTAAGAAGAAAACCGCTAGAATTTCAAGTGGGCGATAAAGTCATGTTGAAGGTGTCACCCTGGAAAGGCATTGTACAATTCGGTAAACGAGGAAAGCTAAGTCCTAGGTACGTAGGACCCTTTGAAATCACCGAAAGAATTGGAGCAGTTGCTTATCGATTAAAGCTACTACAAGAACTTAGTAGTGTTCACGACACATTTCACGTGTCAAATTTGAAGAAATGTTTAGCTGAAGAGGGTGTCGTAATTCCTCTTGATGAAATACGAATCAATGATAAACTCCATTTTGTCGAAGAACCTGTTGAAATCATGGACCGTGAGGTCAAACAATTAAAACAAAGCAAAATACCGATAGTTAGAGTTCGTTGGAACGCTAGACGAGGACCCGAGTTTACTTGGGAACGTGAGGATCAAATGAAGCAAAAGTATCCACATTTGTTCACTGATATCGCTCATAAAACAGGTACTACTCAAAATTTCGGGACGAAATTTTCTTTAACGGGGAGGTTATGTGATGACCCGAAAAATTTCGACTTATTTAAACCAATTCTCTATACGATTTATTATTTTGACACGTTAAACAAAGTCTGTTAGATTGAGTCTCAAAAATTTTAGAACTGTTTCATATATACAATTATCGTTGACTACTCTCGACGATTCATGAACAATTATATGTATGTATATATATATGTACAAGTAAAAACGACTTTTCTACAGTAAAACACTATTTGCTACAGTGAAACACTATTTGCTACAGTGAAACCGCATTTTGCTACAGTGCTACAGTACACACTATTTGCTACAGTGAACACTATTTGCTACAGTAAATACTATTTGATGTCGACGAACTAGCAAACAAAACGGGAAAGGCGGCCATGCGATCGAATGGCAAAAACACTGAAAACTCATGCGATCGCATGAGCTACAGTAAATCGTAAAGTACTATAAATACGCAGTTTGTTCGACGATGATTTTTCACACATAATTATCTCTCAATATTAATATTTATATTATAATTATAATTTTAAATTTAAGTTTAATAATAATAAGATATATACGAGGGTGTTTTTAATTCGGGTTTCAAACCGCTTTAAGCTAAGGAAATATTGGGTATTGTTCGGGGTATTGTTCTTGAATCCAAGGCCAATCATACGATCGTCTACCATCATTACGTCTACGAAATTTGCCTACAATATTGAGTCTCAATATTGAACTGTGAGTTTATAGTCTCCCTTTTTAAATACTTTAAATATTTTTGGGCTGAGAATACATGCAATTTATTTTAAACGCAATAAGACACAAGTACATACTAAATTCTACACTGAGTTAAACCGAAAATCCCTTAGCTTTGGTAACTAGTAGCTGCCAGTACATAGGATATGGATTGGTGGGCGCGAATATTGTATATGGATCCATAGGGCTTGACATCCCCGTCCGAGCTAGAGCGCTAGCCTTTTAACGGACGTATTTTATTTGAGTTTAAGACACGTTGGTTTGCGTGTATTAAAACGAATGGGGTAATTATCACTATAGCGTTAAGTTTAGTTACCAGGGTGCTCTGTTATGTAGAATCTATTGATAAACTTTTGATGAAATCTTGTGGTCTATCTTTATATATGTTTATGACTCGAGCAATTAAACCTATAACTCACCAACATTCGTGTTGACTTTTTAGCATGTTTTATTCTCAGGTCCTTAGAATGCTTCCGCTGTGATGTGCTTGTTGCCTGCATGGAGTCTCTCATGCTTTGTACAAAGTTTATTGCATTCAAAATAAAACTGCATTGTGTAATAAATAACTGGACTGTGATGTCAACCTGTAAATTAAAGACTTATGTATTTCGGGGTTTTGCTTATACCTAAGCACTCGCCCACAGGTTTATAACTTTCTATGTTTAGAAAGTCACTTATTTTAATGAATGCAATATTTTATCAAAACGTATCATATAGAGGTCAAAACCTCACTGTGGAATCAATGATTAACGTGCCGCGTCAATAGCGATTTTGACGGGTCGTTACATTAAATTTGGTCGGAAATTCCCGTGTCATCACAGTAAACATTGTTGAATCTTCCGATGGTATTGAACTTGATCTGGAGAACATGAACTTGTCTGATTGGGAAGGTTCATCAGAATCAGATGGCATATCTAATACCTACTCGGACGACAGTTCAGACGAGCTTGAAGAGTGTGAATTCCGGTCCGGTGGTCGGGGCAATCGCGGCGGTGATTACAGAGGTCCGGTGGAAGTTGATGAGTCCTCATGCATGGGGATCAAAAATCTCTTTGATACAATTAATAATAATGATTATGCCTCGTCTAATGTTCATGAATCACCTAGAGACGGTCACTTCTCCAATTCCAATTTTGTTGGAACCTAGGCTGCTAAGGCAGAGAAAAGTGGCAGACTTATCCTGGCGGCTTGCTCCCCTAGGGTTAATTTAAATAGATTCAGTCCATTGGGCCACGCGAATGACAACTCCAATCCAGACTTTCAAGATTACCCTATTGGGCCTGTGGTGGATCCTGGGCCTGATGATCCAAGAGATAAGGTTACAATTAAGGATTTGGGTGAGACAGATTGCTCCACAGATGATGATAGCTGCTATAGTCCTATACTTGGGCCACCGGTTGCTCCTCGAAAATCAATAGCTGGTGGGCCTTCGATTGCTAGTGGGCCTGTGGATTGTCAATCAAATGATAATGTTGGGATTAATGATATTCATGGTAATAAAACCAGTAAGACGATTGATGGAAATCCCTCTAATTTAAGGGACGAGTCTCGTGACATTAATTCCAATAAAATGCCCAGAAGGAATAAAATAGTTAAATCGTACAAGTCTGATTCATCCAACTGTTGTTGGAATTAAATGGGTAATTGGAAAGCGTCATCAAAAATTCTAGACGCCAATAAATCATCAAGAAAAAGATATAGTCAAGAGGCTCATGGTGGCATTAATTGTGTTACTTGTGGTAGTCGTGGTGCGAGGAGATCCAAAAATTCCTATCAACAGGGCCTCAATTCGAAAAGCAAATCTAGTTTGTCTCGCAACAGTAAGAAGGAAGAGGCTAAACAATTGATTTCGGAAAGTAGTATAGGGTTGGAGGAATTCGGTGCAAATCTTGGTCTAAAATGGACCAAGAAAGCGCTGTAAGTACCTCATCTTCTCTTTTCGTATTTTTTCTTTTAAATGAAGATTTTGTCTTTAAATGATCGTGGGTTTGGGATCGGGAAAGAAAGTAAATTTGGGGATGTTCGTAAACTGTGTATTGCGGAAAGACCTTCCATTTTCGCACTTCAAGAAACAAACTGTCATTCTAGAGATGATAGTTGGGTTTTTGGGCTTTGGGGTTCCAAGGATTGTGGTTTTACTAAAAAAGAAATGGTCGGTAAATCGGGTGGTCAACTTATTATTTGGGATAAAAATGTGTTCGAGGTGAATAGTGAGCTTATAAATGAGTTCTTTATTGCAATTCGGGGTAAATGGAAAAAATCGGGTCATGAATCTGTCATTATAAATGTATATGGACCGCATGATGATTTGAATAAAAAAAGGATGTGGGAATCTCTTGATATGATGCTAGGAATTACCGGGGTTTCTTGGGTTATTCGTGGGGACTTTAATGAAGTTAGGGATTGTTCGGAAAGATTAAATTGTGAATTCGTTGAAAACCGGGCCAAAATGTTCAATAACTTCATCGATAGAAATATGCTAGTTGATATTCCAATGGGGCTAGGAAATTCACTAGAGTTAGTGATGATGGAGTTCAGATGAGCAAGTTAGATAGATTTCTTGTTTCAAGTGACTTCCTTAGTTTGTGGACGGATTTAAAGGTCATTGCTTTAGATAGAAAGGTTTCGGACCATTGCCCTGTTATGATGTCGGATGGTGAAGTCAATTTTGGACCTAAACCGTTTAAAATCTTTGATGAGTGATTGTTGGTGGATGGTATTGGAGATGTAATTGCCGAATCCTAGAAAGGTACGATGGAAGGTAACCGAAAAGATTGTGTTTTCCGTAACAAGCTAAAAAGGTTAAAAGGGGATCTTAAAGAGTGGATCAAATCTCATTTTAGGAATCTTGATGTAGAAATTGAAAATGCAAAAAAGGTGGCGATGGATCTCGAACTCAAAGCGGAATCGGGTTTTTTAAGTGTTGAGGGTCATGAGAATTGGCGTGCATCGAGAAAAACTTGGCTAGAAAAGGAAAAGGTAAAAACCGGAATGTTGAGACAAAAAGCACGGGTACGTTGGATGACCGATGGTGATGAAAACTCAAAATACTTTCACAATTCATTACGAAGGAATTACAACAAAAATAATATCTGGGGTATTAATGTTAACGGTTCATGGTCTGAAGACCCGTCGATTATCAAAGATGAAGCGTTAAATCATTTCAAGAAAATATTCGACGAGAGAGATATGGATCGGCTTAGCCTAGAGGGGTTGAACTATGCATCGATCACAGAATTAGAAGCATCAAGCCTCGAAGTGCCATTCTCAGAAGCCGAAATTTAGGGATCGATAAAGTGTTGTGGAAGTACTAAAGCCCCCGGGCCGGATGGTTTTAACTTGGGTTTTTTAAAAAAATTTGGCACATCATCAAAGAGGATCTAATCGAGGCTATTAATTGGTTTTGGGATCATGATGAGTTCTTCAAGGGGTGCAACGCTTCGTTCGTTTCGCTTATCCCTAAGAAAGTGGACCCATTGAATTTTGGAGATTACTGACCGATTAGTCTTATTGGTAGCTACTACAAAATAATTGCGAAAATGTTGTCTCTTAGGATTCGGAGTGTAGTGCCGCGCCTTGTGGGGATGGAACAAAGTGCCTTCCTTAGTGAGAGATTTATCCTAGATGGTGTCTTAGTGGCGAATGAAGTGGTTGATGATCTCAAGCGTAATAAAAAACATGGTCTTATTTTCAAAGTCGATTTCGAGAAAGCCTTTGATTCGATCAATTGGAACTATCTTCTAGAAGTTATGACTTGTAAGAGTTTCGGGGTTAAATGGCGAAAGTGGATGGCATCTTGCCTTCAATCAGCCTCGATTTCGATCTTAATTAATGGCTCCCCGACAGGTGAATTCCATCTAAGGCGGGGTGTTAGGCAAGGTGACCCCCTATCTCCTTTTCTTTTCATTATCGCGTCGGAAGGCCTTAACATTCTTACTAAAGTGGCGGTGGACAAAGGCACGTATAAAGGGGTTAAAGTTGGTAACGAAAAGGTTATTATTTCCCATTTACAATACGCGGATGACACGATTTTTTTTGGGGAATGGAGTAAGCGTAACGCTCGAAACTTAATGTATTTACTAGAATGTTTTGAAAGGGATTCGGGTCTAAAGGTGAACTACAATAAAAGTCATATTTATGGGGTAGGTATTAGCAACTCCGAGGTGGAATATCTTGCCTCATGGTGTTCTTGTCAAGCGGGTAAGTTACCTTTTATGTATTTGGGTCTCCCTGTGGGTAATAAGATGAAGAAACTGAAAGATTGGTCCCCGGTTATCGAAAAGTTCAACAATCGGTTTTTGGAGTGGAGAACTAAAATGATTTCATTCGGTGGTCGTTTGACTCGTGTTAAATCGGTTCTCTCTAGTTTACCGCTCTACTACTACTCGCTATTTCGTGCCCCTCCTTGTGTGCTAAAATGTCTAGAGAGTGTGAGATGTATTTTCTTTTAGGGTGGGTCGGGTTCAAACTCTAAAATGTCTTGGGTCAAATGGGAAACAATCCTTCTTCCTCACGGAGAAGGAGGCTAAATATCATGTCACTTAAATGTAAAAATCTTGCTCTTCTTTGTAAGTGGTGGTGGAGGTTCAAAATCGAAACCAACACTTTGTGGGTCTCGGTGATTAGTAGCATTTATGGTTCTAATGGAGGACTTGTGTTTGGTAACGGGCCTGCCCGTAACCCAAGCGCTAGTCTTTGGTCTTTTATTTGTGATGTAGGAAAACACGTAGATGGGCTAGGGATCCCCTTCTCTAGTTCATTTACTCGTGCAATTGGAAATGGGGCGGATACATTGTTTTGGGATGACACTTGGATCGGGAATGTTTGCTTCAAAGAAAGGTTCAACAGGCTATTTCGACTTTCACTCGACAAAGCAGCAACAGTGCAAGAGATGGTTCATAACTCAAATGGTGGGCTGTCGGTTGGCTGGTCTTGGGCCCGTGAGCCCATTGGGCAAACTGCAGCAGAACTTCAAGGGTTGTGTGGGCTAATTCAGCCCATTAAGCTGGTTGGCGAAAAACAAGATGGGTGGCAGTGGGCACTTGACGAAAATAAGGGGTACACGGTTATGGTAATGTCCAAACTCGTTGATGGTATCACATTGGTTCGTGAAAATTCGGCGTTAGAGACCTTACGTAATAGATTAGTTCCAAAGAAAGTGGAGATTTTCATTTGGCGAGCGAGAAGGGGGCGCATTCCGGTTAGTCTTGAACTAGACAAAAGGGGTATCGACTTACATAGCGTGAGATGTCCGTTTGTGATGGAGGTATAGAGTCGGTTGAACACATTCTTTTTTCTTGTCAATTCGCTCAAGAGGTGTGGTTAAAAGTTCTTAATTGGTGGGGGATACAATACGTCACTTTTCGGCTTCGATGACATTTTTAATGGGACTTTCGGATCGCTAGCTACAAACAATAAAAAAATCTTATGGCAAGCGGTTTGTTAGATTGTTTGCTATTTGCTTTGTAAGAATCGTAATGAAAAGGTTTTCAAGAACAAAATTGGGGCGGTTCCTTCACTACTCTTGGAGATTCAAACCCTATCCTTTGACTGGCTTTCGAGGAGACAAAATCGTGATAAGCTCGAGTGGCATAATTGGTTTTCTAACCCTATATCGTGCAAGTTGCAATCTTTGCAACTGTAATTTGTGTGTAGTTTCTGTATTATCTTGTTGTTTTATTTAAGTGGCCACAATGGCAGCTTTGTACTTTTCTCGTTGATCAATATAATTTCTACTTGCTTTTCAAAAAAAAAAAAAATGAAAACCTCGAATGATTAAAATGGATATCAAACCCGAAGTTTTTTGATGCAAACCCCCCAACAATTAAGGAATCGGCTAAAACAATACCTAAATCATAAGGTATGATTCAACGTTTAATCCTGAGACATTATGGTCCTGGTGCATATCACGTTTAGTCTAATTTGCTGCAGTTTTGTGTTTAATTTGTTTCCTTGTATGCATATAGATTATATCTCTCTTGTAACAATTCGATCATATATCAATAAAATCACTTGTTTGTTTATTTTTTTCTTTTTTTTTTAACAAAAAGGGGGCAAACTAAAATTGCTTAATTATCGCCCAGCCCAACATCCAACTTAACACTCCTATCCAGCCCAACAGTCAACCTCTCCAAGCCTCATTGAATCAGGCCAATAAATTCACAATGGGGTTAGCCCAAAACCAAAACCAAAGCCCAAGTCAACAACCCATAGATGCTAAGTGTAACTTACCTCGACAACAAACTATAGGAATAAACAATTGTCCTGTAAGCCCAATTCGAAACTGTAGCCTGTTCCAGTCGTCGGATGTAAATGCACAGGTAGACAAGAATCATACCGACACCTCCAAACCTTTATCCCCAATCCCTTCGAAACCTCCACAATCCAACCCTAATCCTCAAAACTCGACTACAGGAAAAATAAATCTATCTCCTCCCAGACAAAAATCAAAAACTATAAACAATCAACAAACCTCTCAATCTAACCCTATCCCAATACCAAAAACGAAGCCTGCAAAAACAACCCCCCAGACCCCTGGTGCAAAGATGACCATTGGAAGATCCAAAATTATGCAATTCAAAAATCTTGCGAAATTAACGCCTAAGAAGTCAAAGAAAAAAACCACTTCAAACTCTCAAAAAGATAGGCAGGGTACTTCGAGTAATCCTCTAACGAAGTCAAACAGTGATGATTTAAGAGATTTTGGGTCAAAACTGGGTGTTCATTGGGGGGATGCCCAATAACATCTCAGTATTCTCCGTTGTCGATCCCTTTTGTTATATCATGAAGGTAGTAACTTTAAACATTCACAGCTTTGGGGGTTCTAGTGGAAAGGGTAGGGTTGGTTGGTTCAGAAAGATGAGGTTAAAGGAAAAACCGGATGTAGTGTTGATCCAGGAAACAAAATGTAAGTTAGTGAAGGATGAGTGGATTGAAAGGGTTTGGGGGTCGTCTGACTTCATGTATGTTCAGAAACCGATGATTGGAAAGTCTGGAGGTATGCTGACTATTTGGGATCCAAAAGCTTTCATTGTTAATGAAGCGGTAGAGAAACAATATTACATCGCCATAAAAGGAAAATGGGTAGGAAAAGAGCACGACACCATAATCGTCAATGTGTATGGGCCCCATAAAGATGAGGAGAAAAGGAGATTGTTTGAGTCGTTTGAAGAACTCTTGAAAAGTTCGAATGATGAATGGATCCTTGGGGGTGACTTCAACGAGGTAAGATCGCAAGAAGAAAGGCTAAATAGTCAATTCATCGAGAGTAGGGCAAAAAGGTTCAATAGTTTCATTGAAAATTCGCATCTTTTTGAAATCCCTCTAGTCGGTAGAAGGTTCACAAGGATATGCGATAATGGACTAAAGTTCAGCAAACTAGATCGATTCCTAGTCAATGATCAATTCCTACAAGTTTGGGGAGATGTCACGGCAATAGCTTTAGATCGAGGCTCGTCATATCACTGTCCCATAGCTATTAGAAACTCGTTCACTGATTTTGGGCCAAAGCCTTTCAAAGTTTTCGATCTGTGGCTCGATTCTAAGGAAGCTGAAAAGGTGGTGATAGAAGCATGGAATAAGAATGTAAGTGGTAACCGGGATGATTGCAAGTTTAGGGATAAGCTAAAGAATGTCAAGATGGCTTTAAGAGAGTGGAGTAAACAGAAATATGGGTGCCTAGATCAGGAAATCAAATTTTTAAAAAAAGAAACAGAGGCTTTCGAGATTAAAGCAGATGCTGGTATTATTTCAGAAGTAGAGAAAGATAAATGGCTGGATTTGAGGGTTAAATGGCTAAAGAAGGAACACGAGAAGGCAGAGATGCTTAGGCAGAAGGCACGAGCTAAGTGGGATGCTGATGGGGATGACAATACTTCTTTTTTTCATGCATCGATTAAAAGAAGATGCAATAGCTCAGGTATTTGGGGTTTACATATAAATGGTGTTTGGAACGAGAGACCAGAAGACATCAAAAAGGAGATTCAAGGTTACTTCAGCAACTTGTTCGAAGAAAAATCATCCGAAAATCCAGATTGGGAGTCACTCAACTCGCTGCAATTCAACAAAATCGAAACCTGTGAAGCGGAAAGGTTAGAATTGCAGTTTACGGAAGAAGAGATTTGGGAAGCAATTAAGGAGTGTGATCCGTCCAAAGCTCCGGGCCCAGACGGATTTAATCTAAAAATTTTCAAAGTGTTTTTTTGGCTCATAAAAGAGGATTTGAAAAATGCGTTGGATTGGTTTTGGGGTAAAGAAACCCTCTCTCGAGGGTGCAACGCGAGTTTTATGACATTAATCCCAAAAAAATCGACTCCTTTGAACCTCGGTGAATATCGACCCATTAGCCTAATCGGAAGTCTTTATAAGATCCTAACAAAAATTCTATCAAAAAGACTTCAAAGTTCAAAGAGTAATTCACAAAGTAATTAGTGTGGAACAAAGCGCGTTTATGAAGGGAAGATTTATCTTAGACGGTATACTAGTGGCAAATGAAGTGATCGATGAGGTGAAAAGGAAAAAGAAAAGTGCATAATCTTTAAGGCCGACTTTGAAAAAGCGTTCGATAGCGTCAACCATCATTTTCTCTCGAAGAGCTTAGAAAGAATGGGTTTCGGGGTGAAGTGGCGTAACTGGATAAGTTCGTGCATTTCCTCGGCGTCGGTCTCGATTCTTGTAAACGGATCTCCAACCGATGAATTTGCTCTTCGAAGGGGGATTCGTCAAGGAGATCCTCTATCTCCTTACTTATTCATCATTGTGGCGGAGGGACTTAACGCAATGATAAAACAAGCACTCCAAGCGAATTTAATCAAAGGTATTGAGGTAGGAAAGGATCGAGTAATCATATCTCACCTACAATACGCCGCCGATACCATGATATTTGGTGAATGGAGTAGAAAAAATATTAGCAATGTGTTCAAGGTCCTTAAATGTTTCAAGATCTTTTCGGGTATAAAAGTAAATGTTTCAAAAAGATGTTTGTTCGGAGTAGGTGTTAGTTCGAATATGGTAGAAGCCATGGCGTGTAGATTCGGATGACAAGTTGGAGTATTCCCGTTAATGTATCTAGGGCTCCCTATCGGGTGCAAAATGAAAAATATTAAAGAATGGGAGCCATACATCGATAAATTCCATAAGAGGTTAGATAGTTGGAAAGCAAAGTTGATGTCATTTAGGGGTCGTCTAATGCTCGTCAAATCGGTCCTTAGTAGCTTACCGTTGTACGCTTTCTCTCTTTTCCGTGCTCCGACAAGCGTCATCAACAAGCTCGAAGGTTTGCGTCGTTTATTTTTTTGGGGCGGGTCGGGAGAGTCAAAAAAACTCTCATGGGTAAAATGGGAAGATGTATTGTGTCCATTCGAGGGAGGGGGTTAAACATCGGGTCTTTGAGAGCAAAAAATCTTGCACTACTAGCTAAATGGTGGTGGAGATTTTTAAATGATAAACACTCACTTTGGTCAAAAACTATTTCAAGTATATATAGGCGGGATGGGGGGTTGGGGAATTTGTCAAGCACCGGGTCAGGAAAGGGGTCGATCTGGAAGAATATAAGCAAAGCCGGGACTATCATTGATAATCTCGGCATTCACTTTACTAACTCGTTCATGAAGGTTGTTTGTAAAGGGGACGATTGTCTTTTTTGGCATGACAAGTGGTTGGGTGACTATCGCCTTAAGGACAAATTTGGAAGGCTATACAACTTGGATCGAAACAAAGACGCACTAGTAATGAATAGATGTGTTAAAGATGAATCTGGGTACTGTAGTTTTTCGTGGGATTGCTTGAGAAACCCGAGAGGAAGGGCGGCAGGAGATCTCCAAAATCTATGCAATTTGGCTCAAGACTTTAGATTCGCAGAGGGTTCGAGTGACAAATGGGCGTGTAATCTTTTTCAAAACGGCAGCTTCACTGTTCTTCATCTCTCGAAATTGACCGACGAAAGCTCCTAGGGCCACGTACAGGGGCTGAATGCACGGATCGAGTCAATATCATTCCTAAGAAAATAGGGTTATTAGTGTGGAGGGCGAAACAAAATAGAATTCCCGTAAGAGTTGAGCTCGATAAAAGAGGGATAGATTTGGATTCGGTTAGATGTCCCGTATGTGACAAAGACATTGAAACGGTGGAACATATTTTCATTCAGTGTGACTTCGCGAGGGATCTTTGGTCAAGGGTGTTTAAATGGTGGAATTTGTCTCGTCTACCATACGTAAACATGAGCGAATTATTCAGAGGTAGCATCGACTCAAACCATCTGGAGAGATGTTCGAAAATTTGGAAGGCGATAGAGTGGGTTTGCGGGTATATGATTTGGCGAAATCGGAATCTAAAGGTATTTCAAAAAAAGATAGGGAGTGGTCCAATGGTTCTCAACGAAATTCAAATCAAGGCGTACGATTGGATAACAAGACGGTCTCGAAACTCAAATATCATTTGGAGTCAATGGCTCATAAATCCGGGAGCTTTTGATGATCATGGCTAGTTTAGAATTCTTAGTGTAATGTTTTCTATTTTCCGCAAGTCTATTTCCTAAGCATGAGCTCAATTGCTTTGGATTTGTAATTGTTCTGTTTCATTATAATAAAATTATTTTCTTGCCTTGCAAAAAAAAAAAAAAAATTTGCTTAATAAAATTAATCCAAATATTAAATCCTTAAGATTATTTAATATTGTAAGTGTAATAATTGATGTATAATTATGAAAGGAAATAAAAAATTTATTACAAGTATTATTTTTATAAAGCACAAGTTTATAATATATGATGTATTATTTAATTTAATTTAATTCAAGAATTTTAGTACAATTAATTATGGCACTACGACAAACCCTTATTACTTAATTTAATTGAAATTCTTTAGTACAATTAATTATGACACTTAGACAAACCGTTAAAAAAGTATATTCGTTGTCATAGACGATCGTGTTGATGTGTCTTTGGTGTGGAGTAGTGTCCTGAATGGTGAAAGGTTTTTTAAGATCTCGTGGATCGGGGTTTGTTAGCTCCCTCACCGACTATCTTGGTAGCCAGTGGTTCGGTAAATGTGTTATCTTACAAGTTTGACAGTCGTTCGGACAAAGATATAAGACGTGAAACGGTAATAGTACAATGAAAAAAGCGAGTTCCATTTGCCGTTGAATAATTGGTTTTAGTTTTAATGTTTGTTTTAGCTCTTTTTTTCTTTAGTTTCGTACTCTTAATTTTTGTTTTGTCGTTGTTTGGTTTCTATACTGTTAAGCTCGGTTATAATTGT
Organism: Rutidosis leptorrhynchoides; assembly: GCF_046630445.1. Classification (NCBI taxonomy): domain Eukaryota; kingdom Viridiplantae; phylum Streptophyta; class Magnoliopsida; order Asterales; family Asteraceae; genus Rutidosis; species Rutidosis leptorrhynchoides. Next base: position 346,657,275 of record NC_092342.1, on the reverse strand, counting down.
TTTGTTGCTTTCTAAGTATAGCCTCTTTTGGTTTTTTTTTTTTTTTTTTTTTGTATTATTTGATTAAAAATATTTTCTTCTTAAAAACGTTTTTGTTTCTACATGGGTAATCATGATTTTTTCTAAAATGAATGAATATTCAAAAAATTAAGTATATTAGTCACATATCCAAGTTTTGCAAAATATTGTTGTACGGAGTATTTGTGTTTCAAGAAATTCAAACACACTCCGTAACTATTAATTAATAGTATGAAACTTTGATATGTGAAGACACGACACAAGAACAACCTCACACTTGTATGGTAATCTCTTTTTAGTTTTTTTTTTTTTCTCCGAGGAGTTGGAGCTACTCTTTCGATTCCGTTTGTCCGGACGCGATGCCTTTGCATCTACCTTCTCCATAAAACGCTTTTTTTTTTCACTCCAAAAAACAAAGGAGTGAGATAAAACATTAAAACGTTGGACGACTTATCACGAATAAGAGTATCCGAACATGGTGAAATCACATCTCGTTCCACCAAATATTAAAAGAAACCTTTGTGAGTGAACTTGAAGTAACTGCCGCTGATTCGTCATGTAAAATACACTCGTCCTTGGACTTCTTAATATGTAAGAATTACATTTGTTAAGTTGCAGTAAACCGTATTTTTAACATGACGTTTATTGTAGTGTTAAAGTGTCGATTTTTTGTTAATTTCAAGTACGTTTTTTACTTTTTGGGTGGTAACGAATTTACTTAAAAGGGACGAGTCATGACAAGCGGCTAATATATGGTCCATCGTTTTTGTGTATTGCATATTGCAATATGGAAGTTGTGGTCAATAAACGGTTTGGGCCCACTAATTATATAAACAGATCCCGTTCCTTTTAAGCTCCTCGTGGTGGGGGCCCAATTCACCACCTCCTTTTTAAATACGTTTATACACTCGTCGTTGTATATTTGTAACCCGCGTTTATTCCATAAAGACAAATAGACTATTAATGGAATAAAGTTTACTCCGTATTTGACACAAACTAAACCGTTTTATTAAACACATTTCTAAGTCTGAAATTGATTGTATTAAAAATAGTATAGATAATTAGTTATAGTGACACGTGTTTTTTTAACGGCAGCAACATGTGTCATATGTGATGACCGGGGAATTTCCGACCAAATCTAAACTTGAATCTTTATATGATTTCGACACGATAAGCAAAATCTGTAATGTTGAGTCTCGAAAAGTTTGAAATCTATATTCATGTAATCCATTTGACATTTGACTAGTCCCGACGATTCACGAACAATTGTTTGTAACTAAATATGCATATATATAAATGTAAGTATATATATAATAATTTGAAAATTTTAAAATACAATTTAAACATTTAAAATTAAAGATGTAAAATGAGACATAAAATAATTAAGTTGTACTTATAATGAATATATATTTAGATATATGATTTCTATAAATAATATTATATGTATATTGTAATATATATAAAATTTATAAATATTAAAAATTTAATAAAAGTAATTATATATTATATGATTATTAAATGGAGTACATGATTACTAATATGTGTTATTAATATAATAAGTTTGTTTACAAATTAGAAATATAATTATTATAAGTTACGTTCTTAACTATTATTAATATTAATATTAGTATTATTATTATTAACAATATTATTGCTATACATCATATTAATTGTTATCATTATCATTAATAATATTATTATTACTATTATATCAGTATAAATTATATTATTATGTATAACATTAAAGGTACTATTATTATAGTTATATTTATTAATAATATCAATTATAATCTATAAATAAATATATAAATATACTAGATATATATATATATATATATATATATATATATATATATATATATATATAGATAGATATATACAAATATATATAATGTATATATATATATACGCAATTGTATACAGATATATAGGAAATCAGAATTATTTTTTATTATTATTATTATTAATATAATATAATTATTAGTCATTAATTTAATATTAATTAGGATATATATATATATAAACTACTATATAACGCGTGATTTTTTTTCCTATCAGTATCATCGTCTTAATTTCTGTCCTTGGATTTGTTTATGTCGAATTCTGTCTCATTTACAAACAAAAATCAGTTACGAATCAACCTCAAATTAATTTTTTATTTATTTATTCTTTATCTTCTTTATTTTGTTCTGTTCGTTACTCCATGGATCGAATAAAACTGTCAAAACACTCACTTTATGTATAGCCATCGATCCAATCAGTTGGGGAAGAAGTCATTCAACTTTTTATCAGAGATATCACTTATAATTGGTAATTTAACTGAATTTTTTTTTACTCTCCTTTTAAATACTTAAACACCCTGTTACAACCTGTTTTAATCAAGATCCTCAAATTTGAATTGAATTTCAAAATCTACAAATGCTAATGTGTTAGGAATATTATTTTTGATCTATCTGTAAGTTTTCACGTTTCAATTCCTTGTATTGATTTCAAATTTGCAAGTCAAAGTTTTAAATAGAGAAAGTCAACAAGTGTTCTTCAATCAAATTCGGATTCGTGTTTGTGTTTTAAGTTCAATTGACGAATCCAATAGTTTCTAGGATTGATTTGAAATGTATTTCATGTTATAATCTTTGGCTAATACGTTCTCGAAAGCGAAATCATTTTTTTTTAAACCGATGGCAGCAGCGGCCTGTTCTGGTTTTTATACATATATATTTTTTTTTTTTACGTTTTCAAATATCAAACTAGTTGGAATATATTTAGTATGAAAGTCCTAAAACCAAACAAATAAAGTGATGTGGGTTAACTTGTGTTTTGGTCGATTTTGAGATTATGAGGAAGATGGAAGTGGAAACAGAAAAACGATAAGGGTTAAGTATAATTGAGTTGAGATATTAAACAGAAAAAGGGCAGTAGCCCAGACGGTTTAGAAGAGTGATGTGTATTCGAGAGGTCGGGGGTTCGAGTCCCTAATGGAGCATTTTTTTTAACAGCCTTTTTCATTGAAGGTAGTTATTTTTTTATTATCATTTCCTTTATTATTATTATTATTATTATTATTATTATTATTATTATTATTATTATTATTATTATTATTATTATTATTATTATTATTATTATTATTATTATTATTATTAGTTTTATTGATTATTGTTACTACTAGTAATATCATTTAATATTGTAATTCTAATGATTATTATTGTTACAAAAATAAGTATTAGATATTTGTTATTATTATTATTGTAGTGACCCGAACTTTTCCATGTTTATATATATTAATTGAGATTGATATTTACATGATTAAATATTTCTAACATGTTAAGCAATCAAACTTGTTAAGGCTTGATTAATTGAAATATGTTTCATATAGACAATTGACCACCCAAGTTGACCGGCGATTCACGAACGTTAAAACTTGTAAAAACGACATGACGATATATATATGGATATACATATGGTTAACATGAGATTATGATAAGTAAGTATCTCCATAAGTATATTAACAATGAGTTATATACATATAAACAAGACTACTAACTTAAGGATTTCGAAACGAGACATATATGTAACGATTATCGTTGTAACGACATTTAAATGTATATATATCATATTAAGATATATTAATATATCATAATATCATGATAATATAATAATTTAACATCTCATTAGATATAATAAACAATGGGTTAACAACATTAATTGAGATCGTTAACTTAAAGGTTTCAAAACAACACTTACATGTAACGACTAACGATGACTTAACGACTCAGTTAAAATGTATATACATGTAGTGTATTTAGATGTATTAAAATACTTTTGGAAGACTTCAAGACATATATCAAAACACTCATACTTAACGAAAATGGTTACAGTTACTTTCTCATTCTTTTCTTTCATCAAGAATTCTAGTCGTATTCTTACCCGTATTATACACAGCTTCAAAACGTACTTACTATGGGTATATACCAATAGGAACTAGCATGGGATTCCACTCTTGATTATGTCATGTGTGACTAATCAATTTTAACTTCTACCATGAGCTAGTCAACTAACTAGAACTCCTTTTAACCCCACTCACCACTCACCAATTACCACTCATCATTCACTCCATTTCACTTCCAATTCTCTTTCTAATTCTCTCTCAACACACACACACTATTATGAACGTATTTTTACAGTATTTAATCATCATCTTCATCAAAAATCACTTCAAGAATCAAGCTATAATCATCATAGGAAGAACACTTCAAGAACACTTCAAAAATCCCTTCAAGTTTACTAATTTACTTCCAAGCTTTCTAATCCGTTCCAAGTAATCATCTAAGATCAAGAAACCTTTGTTATATACAGTAGGTTATCTTTCTTATTCAAGGTAATATTCATATTCAAACTTTGATTCAATTTCTATAACTATAAACTATCTTAATTCGAGTAAAAATCTTACTTGAACTTGTTTTTGTGTCATGATCCTACTTCAAGAACTTTCAAGCCATCCAAGATCCTCTGAAGCTAGATCATTTCTTGTCACTTCCAGTAGGTTTACCTACTAAACTTGAGGTAGTAATGATGTTCATAACATCATTTGATTCATATATATAAAACTATCTTATTCGAAGGTTTAAACTCGTAATCACTAGAACATAGTTTAGTTAATTCTAAACTTGTTCGCAAACAAAAGTTAATCCTTCTAACTTGACTTTTAAAATTAACTAAACACATGTTCTATATCTATATGATATGCTAACTTAATGATTTAAAACCTGGAAACACGAAAAATACCGTAAAACCGGATTTACGCCGTTGTAGTAACACCGCGGGCTGTTTTGGGTTAGTTAATTAAAAACTATGATAAACTTTGATTTAAAAGTTGTTATTCTGAGAAAATGATTTTTATTATGAACATGAAACTATATCCAAAAATTATGGTTAAACTCAAAGTGGAAGTATGTTTTCTAAAATGGTCATCTAGACGTCGTTCTTTCGACTGAAATGACTACCTTTACAAAAATGACTTGTAACTTATTTTTCCGACTATAAACCTATACTTTTTCTGTTTAGATTCATAAAATAGAGTTCAATATAAAACCATAGCAATTTGATTCACTCAAAACGGATTTAAAATGAAGAAGTTATGGGTAAAACAAGATTGGATAATTTTTCTCATTTTAGCTACGTGAAAATTGGTAACAAATCTATTCCAACCATAACTTAATCAACTTGTATTGTATATTATGTAATCTTGAGATACCATAGACACGTATACAATGTTTCTACCTATCATGTCAACACATCTATATATATTTCGGAACAACCATAGACACTCTATATGTGAATGTTGGAGTTAGCTATACAGGGTTGAGGTTGATTCCAAAATATATATAGTTTGAGTTGTGATCAATACTGAGATACGTATACACTGGGTCGTGGATTGATTCAAGATAATATTTATCGATTTATTTCTGTACATCTAACTGTGGACAACTAGTTGTAGGTTACTAACGAGGACAGCTGACTTAATAAACTTAAAACATCAAAATATATTAAAAGTGTTGTAAATATATTTTGAACATACTTTAATATATATGTATATATTGTTATAGGTTCGTGAATCAACAGTGGCCAAGTCTTACTTCTCGACGAAGTAAAAATCTGTGAAAGTGAGTTATAGTCCCACTTTTAAAATCTAATATTTTTGGGATGAGAATACATGCAGGTTTTATAAATGATTTACAAAATAGACACAAGTACGTGAAACTACATTCTATGGTTGAATTATCGAAATCGAATATGCCCCTTTTTATTAAGTCTGGTAATCTAAGAATTAGGGAACAGACACCTTAATTGACGCGAATCCTAAAGATAGATCTATTGGGTCTAACAAACCCCATCCAAAGTACCGGATGCTTTAGTACTTCGAAATTTATATCATATCCGAAGGGTGTCCCGGAATGATGGGGATATTCTTATATATGCATCTTGTTAATGTCGGTTACCAGGTGTTCACCATATGAATGGTTTTTATCTCTATGTATGGGATGTGTATTGAAATATGAAATCTTGTGGTCTGTTATTATAATTTGATATATATAGGTTAAACCTATAACTCACCAACATTTTTGTTGACGTTTTAAGCATGTTTATTCTCAGGTGATTATTAAGAGCTTCCGCTGTCGCATACTTAAATAAGGACGAGATTTGGAGTCCATGCTTGTATGATATTGTGTAAAAACTGCATTCAAGAAACTTATTTTATTGTAACATATTTGTATTGTAAACCATTATGTAATGGTCGTGTGTAAACATGATATTTTAGATTATCATTATTTGATAATCTACGTAAAGCTTTTTAAACCTTTATTGATGAAATAAAGGTTATGGTTTGTTTTAAAATGAATGCAGTCTTTGAAAAACGTCTCATATAGAGGTCAAAACCTCGCAACGAAATCAATTAATATGGAACGTTTTTAATCAATAAGAACGAGACATTTCAGTTGGTATCAGAGCGTTGGTCTTAGAGAACCAGAATTTTGCATTAGTGTGTCTTATCGAGTTTGTTAGGATGCATTAGTGAGTCTGGACTTCGACCGTGTTTACTTTAAAAATGATTGCTTAACAAATTTTGTTGGAAACTATATATTTTTAACATGTGAATATTATGTGATATATTAATCTCTTAACGCGTTTGATATTATGTGATAGATGTCTACCTCTAGAACAAGTTCCATTGACTCACCTAATAATAATGAAGAGGAACCGGAAGAAGAGTCTAAACCAGAAGAAGAATCGGAACCGGAAGAAGAATCGGAACCGGATGAAGAAATAGAACCGGTGGGGAAATAATAAAACGGTTAAGTAAAAGAAAATCCTCAATCAACCGACCAAGGCTAATTATGGTCAATGGTGTTTCCGCTAAGGAAGCAAAATATTGGGAGGATTACCAATTCTCCGATGAATCGGATTCTGACGAGAATTTCGATGATGTTATAGAAATTACCCCAACTGAATTTAAAAAGGCAAAAGAAAATAATAAGGGAAAGGGCATAAAAATAGAGAAATCTAATTCCAACCCCGATGAACTTTATATGTATCGTCAACCCCCGAAGTCCTTAAGTTGTAACAATGACCCGGGAACCTCTAAACCACCAGGTTTTTCTAAACCGATGTGGAAAACGACGGCTCGTATTAGGGAAACATCATATATCCCTAGAAACTTGGCAAAACGAACCAAAACCGAAGAAGAAGAAGAAACAAGCGAGTCGGAATAAGATAGTTGTATTCATGTGGTGTAATATATGTAATATAGTGTGCTTATGCTTTATGATATATGTAAAAATTGCTTGTATTAATAAGTATTTTTTTTATTAATCTAACTCTTGTCTATTTTACAGTATAAAAACACAAAATGGATAGACAACCCAATATTTTAAGAGACCTACCCGGAGACATGATTGATGAAATCTTGTCTAGAGTCGGTCAGAATTCTTCGGCACAACTATTTAAGGCGAGATCAGTTTGTAAGACATTCGAAGAACGTTCCAAGAATGCCTTGGTTTATAAAAGGCTTTCATTCGAAAGATGGGGGATATCACATTGGGAAATCCATAAGTTACGATGTGTTTACTTTGACGCATATATTGCGGGGAACCCAAATGCTATTTTACGCAATGGGTTAAGAAATTATTTTGACTCAATATATCCGAATATTGGACTTCGTGATTTAGAAAAAGCGGCTAACATGCAACATAAAGAAGCATGTTATGCTTACGGATTAGTAATGTTCGCTTCTCACCAAAGTGAGAACAAGAACATCGGCCTACAACTATTAAACAAAACGTTCCCACAAGTGACGGAGTCGGTAATTGGGGTAAGAAATGAGGTTTTTAGATTGTTACGGGACTGTTGGACATTACGTAACCCTCGTCCCTTTGACGACGTTACAACACGCTGTCTTATCAACGGCCATAACGGTTATGTTCCACAAGACCAAGGATGGGAAGTAGTCCTAGTAAAACCAGAATGCATGACTTGTTTCTGGACGTATGAATTACGTGTCTTTATTGCCTTTGCTGAACGACTTGTGTACTAGCTAGAATTATCTTCACAACTATCTTGTATCAAAGTTATTGTGTGCTATATTTCATGCTTTATGTAAAATAAGCGGTATTGTAAGTTTGTAAAATATTGTATAAAAGTTTGAACGCGAAATATTATTATAATCAGTTTTTCATATAGAATTGTAGTAGTTGAATTGTATATTAGCTACTAAGTATGAACTTAACGGGTAGGTACTACCCGAATTTAAACTTATAAAACGCTAATATGAAGAAAAGGCTTTTATAAATGAGTTCATATTATGCTACGAAATACTATTAACTACTCTTAATATTCTGTATGATTAACTTGTTCCATTTGACTATTTTGAAGGAAATGGCACCGACTACTCGACACACCGTGAATATGAATGAAGAGGAATTCCGTACTTTTCTAGCTTCAAACATAGCCGCAGTACAGGCTGCGCTACATACCAACAATAACCTTGGATCTAGCAGTACAGGAAATCGTGTAGGATGCACCTACAAAGAATTCACTGCCTGCAAACCTTTGGAATTTGATGGAACCGAAGGACCGATCGGATTGAAACGGTGGACCGAGAAGGTCGAATCGGTGTTTGCCATAAGTAAGTGTACTGAAGAGGACAAAGTAAAGTACGCTACACATACCTTCACAGGTTCTGCGTTAACATGGTGGAATACCTATCTAGAGCAAGTGGGACAAGACGATGCGTACGCACTACCGTGGTCAGCATTCAAGCACTTGATGAACGAGAAGTACCGTCCCAGAACCGAGGTCAATAAGCTCAAGACAGAACTTAGAGGGTTACGAACCCAAGGATTTGATATTTCCACGTACGAATGACGATTCACAGAATTGTGCCTATTGTGTCCGGGAGCATTCGAAGATGAGGAAGAGAAGATCGACGCGTTTGTGAAAGGATTACCGGAAAGAATCCAAGAAGATATAAGTTCACACGAGCCCGCCTCCATACAACAGGCATGTAGAATGGCTCACAAACTAGTGAACCAGATTGAAAAAAGAATTAAAGAACAGACTGCTGAAGAGGCCAATGTGAAGCAAGTCAAAAGAAAGTGGGAGGAAAACGGTGATAAGAATCATCAATACAACAACAACAGCAATTACAACAATAATCGCAACAATTATCCCAACAATCGCAACATCAATCGCAACTACAACAAACGGCCCAACAACAACAACAACAACAACAACAACAACAGCAACTACAACAATCATCCCAACAACAATAATAACCGCAACAACAACAACAATCAGAAGCAGCTATGCCAAAGGTGTGAAAAGTATCACTCGGGGTTCTGCACCAAATTTTGCAACAAGTGTAAAAGAAATGGTCATAGCGCGGCGAAGTATGAGGTCTACGGACCAGGGGTTAATAGAACAAAAGGAACAAATGGTGTCGGAACGAGTAATGGCGGAGCAAGTAGTGTCAGAGCAAGTTATGCCAATGTAGTTTGTTATAAATGTGGAAAACCGGGCCACATTATTAGAAATTGCCCGAACCAGGAGAACACGAATGGACAAGGCCGCGGAAGAGTTTTCAATATTAATGCGGCAGAGGCACAAGAAGACCCGGAGCTTGTTACGGGTACGTTTCTTATTGACAATAAATCTGCTTACGTTTTATTTGATTCGGGTGCGGATAGAAGCTATATGAGTAGAGATTTTTGTGCTAAATTAAGTTGTCCATTGACGCCTTTGGATAGTAAATTTTTACTCGAATTAGCAAATGGTAAATTAATTTCAGCAGATAATATATGTCGGAATCGAGAAATTAAACTGGTTAGTGAAACATTTAAGATTGACTTGATACCAGTAGAGTTAGGGAGTTTTGATGTGATAATCGGTATGGACTGGTTGAAAGAAGTGAAAGCAGAGATCGTTTGTTACAAAAATGCAATTTGCATTATACGAGAAAAAGGAAAACCCTTAATGGTGTACGGAGAAAAGGGCAACACGAAGCTACATCTTATTAGTAATTTGAAGGCACAAAAACTAATAAGAAAAGGTTGCTATGCTGTTATAGCACACGTCGAGAAAGTACAAACTGAAGAAAAGAGCATCAATGATGTTCCCGTCGCAAAAGAATTTCCCGATGTATTTTCGAAAGAATTACCAGGATTACCCCCACATCGATCCGTTGAATTTCAAATAGATCTTGTACCAGGAGCTGCACCAATAGCTCGTGCTCCTTACAGACTCGCACCCAGCGAGATGAAAGAACTGCAAAGCTAATTACAAGAACTTTTAGAGCATGGTTTCATTCGACCAAGCACATCACCGTGGGGAGCTCCTGTTTTGTTTGTCAAGAAGAAAGATGGTACATTCAGGTTGTGTATCGACTACCGAGAGTTGAACAAACTTAGCATCAAGAACCGCTACCCACTACCGAGAATCGACGACTTATTTGATCAACTACAAGGCTCGTCTGTTTATTCAAAGATTGACTTACGTTCCGGGTATCATCAAATGCGGGTGAAAGAAGATGATATTCCAAAGACTGCTTTCAGAATACGTTACGGTCATTACGAGTTTATGGTCATGCCATTTGGTTTAACTAATGCACCAGCTGTGTTCATGGACCTTATGAACCGAGTGTGTGGACCATACCTTGACAAGTTTGTCATTGTTTTAATTGATGACATACTTATTTACTCAAAGAATGACCAAGAACACGGTGAACATTTGAGAAAGGTGTTAGAAGTATTGAGGAAGGAAGAATTGTACGCTAAATTTTCAAAGTGTGCATTTTGGTTGGAAGAAGTTCAATTCCTCGGTCACATAGTGAACAAAAAAGGTATTAAGGTGGATCCGGCAAAGATAGAAACTGTTGAAAAGTGGGAAACCCCGAAAACTCCGAAACACATACGCCAGTTTTTAGGACTAGCTGGTTACTACAGAAGGTTCATCCAAGACTTTTCCAGAATAGCAAAACCCTTGACTGCATTAACGCATAAAGGGAAGAAATTTGAATGGAAGGATGAACAAGAGAAAGCGTTTCAGTTATTGAAGAAAAAGCTAACTACGGCACCTATATTGTCATTGCCTGAAGGGAATGATGATTTTGTGATTTATTGTGACGCATCAAAGCAAGGTCTCGGTTGTGTATTAATGCAACGAACGAAGGTGATTGCTTATGCGTCTAGACAATTGAAGATTCACGAGCAAAATTATACGAAGCATGATTTGGAATTAGGCGCGGTTGTTTTTGCATTAAAGACTTGGAGGCACTACTTATATGGGGTCAAAAGTATTATATATACCGACCACAAAAGTCTTCAACACATATTTAATCAGAAACAACTGAATATGAGGCAGCGTAGGTGGATTGAATTGTTGAATGATTACGACTTTGAGATTCGTTACCACCCGGGGAAGGCAAATGTGGTAGCCGATGCCTTGAGCAGGAAGGGCAGAGAACCCATTCGAGTAAAATCTATGAATATAATGATTCATAATAACCTTACTACTCAAATAAAGGAGGCGCAACAAGGAGTTTTAAAAGAAGGAAATTTAAAGGATGAAATACCCAAAGGATCGGAGCAGCATCTTAATATTCGGGAAGACGGAACCCGGTATAGGGCTGAAAGGATTTGGGTACCAAAATTTGGAGATATGAGAGAAATGGTACTTAGAGAAGCTCATAAAACCAGATACTCAATACATCTTGGAACGGGGAAGATGTACAAGGATCTCAAGAAACATTTTTGGTGGCCGGGTATGAAAGCCGATGTTGCTAAATACGTAGGAGAATGTTTGACGTGTTCTAAGGTCAAAGCTGAGCATCAGAAACCATCAGGTCTACTTCAACAACCCGAAATCCCAGAATGGAAATGGGAAAACATTACCATGGATTTCATCACTAAATTGCCAAGGACTGCAAGTGGTTTTGATACTATTTGGGTAATAGTTGATCGTCTCACCAAATCAGCACACTTCCTGCCAATAAGAGAAGATGACAAGATGGAGAAGTTAGCACGACTGTATTTGAAGGAAGTCGTCTCCAGACATGGAATACCAATCTCTATTATCTCTGATAGGGATGGCAGATTTATTTCAAGATTCTGGCAGACATTACAGCAAGCATTAGGAACTCGTCTAGACATGAGTACTGCCTATCATCCACAAACTGATGGGCAGAGTGAAAGGACGATACAAATGCTTGAAGACATGCTACGAGCATGTGTTATTGATTTCGGAAACAGTTGGGATCGACATCTACCGTTAGCAGAATTTCCCTACAACAACAGCTACCATTCAAGCATTGAGATGGCGCCGTTTGAAGCACTTTATGGTAGAAAGTGCAGGTCTCCAATTTGTTGGAGTGAAGTGGGGGATAGACAGATTACGGGTCCGGAGATTATACAAGAAACTACCGAGAAGATCATCCAAATTCAACAACGGTTGAAAACCGCCCAAAGTCGACAAAAGAGCTACGCTGACATTAAAAGAAAAGATATAGAATTTGAAATTGGAGAGATGGTCATGCTTAAAGTTGCACCTTGGAAAGGCGTTGTTCGATTTGGTAAACGAGGGAAATTAAATCCAAGGTATATTGGACCATTCAAGATTATTGATCGTGTCGGACCAGTAGCTTACCGACTTGAGTTACCTCAACAACTCGCGGCTGTACATAACACTTTCCACGTCTCGAATTTGAAGAAATGTTTTGCTAAAGAAGATCTCACTATTCCGTTAGATGAAATCCAAATCAACGAAAAACTCCAATTCATCGAAGAACCCGTCGAAATAATGGATCGTGAGGTTAAAAGACTTAAGCAAAACAAGATACCAATTGTTAAGGTTCGATGGAATGCTCGTAGAGGACCCGAGTTCACCTGGGAGCGTGAAGATCAGATGAAGAAGAAATACCCGCATCTATTTCCAGAAGATTCGTCAACACCTTCAACGGCTTAAAATTTCGGGACGAAATTTATTTAACGGGTAGGTACTGCAGTGACCCGAACTTTTCCATGTTTATATATATTAATTGAGATTGATATTTACATGATTAAATGTTTCCAACATGTTAAGCAATCAAACTTGTTAAGGCTTGATTAATTGAAATATGTTTCATATAGACAATTGACCACCCAAGTTGACCGGTGATTCACGAACGTTAAAACTTGTAAAAACGACATGACGATATATATATGGATATACATATGGTTAACATGAGATTATGATAAGTAAGTATCTCCATAAGTATATTAACAATGAGTTATATACATATAAACAAGACTACTAACTTAAGGATTTCGAAACGAGACATATATGTAACGATTATCGTTGTAACGACATTTAAATGTATATATATCATATTAAGATATATTAATATATCATAATATCATGATAATATAATAATTTAACATCTCATTAGATATAATAAACAATGGGTTAACAACATTAATTGAGATCGTTAACTTAAAGGTTTCAAAACAACACTTACATGTAACGACTAACGATGACTTAACGACTCAGTTAAAATGTATATACATGTAGTGTATTTAGATGTATTAAAATACTTTTGGAAGACTTCAAGACATATATCAAAACACTCATACTTAACGAAAATGGTTACAGTTACTTTCCCATTCTTTTCTTTCATCAAGAATTCTAGTCGTATTCTTACCCGTATTATACACAGCTTCAAAACGTACTTACTATGGGTATATACCAATAGGAACTAGCATGGGATTCCACTCTTGATTATGTCATGTGTGACTAATCAATTTTAACTTCTACCATGAGCTAGTCAACTAACTAGAACTCCTTTTAACCCTACTCACCACTCACCAATTACCACTCATCATTCACTCCATTTCACTTCCAATTCTCTTTCTAATTCTCTCTCAACACACACACACACACACACTATTATGAACGTATTTTTCCAGTAGTTAATCATCATCTTCATCAAAAATCACTTCAAGAATCAAGCTATAATCATCATAGGAAGAACACTTCAAGAACACTTCAAAAATCCCTTCAAGTTTACTAATTTACTTCCAAGCTTTCTAATCCATTCCAAGTAATCATCTAAGATCAAGAAACCTTTGTTATATATAGTAGGTTATCTTTCTTATTCAAGGTAATATTCATATTCAAACTTTGATTCAATTTCTATAACTATAAACTATCTTAATTCGAGTAAAAATCTTACTTGAACTTGTTTTTGTGTCATGATCCTACTTCAAGAACTTTCAAGCCATCCAAGATCCTTTGAAGCTAGATCATTTCTTGTCAATTCCAGTAGGTTTACCTACTAAACTTGAGGTAGTAATGATGTTCATAACATCATTTGATTCATATATATAAAACTATCTTATTCGAAGGTTTAAACTCGTAATCACTAGAACATAGTTTAGTTAATTCTAAACTTGTTCGCAAACAAAAGTTAATCCTTCTAACTTGACTTTTAAAATTAACTAAACACATGTTCTATATCTATATGATATGCTAACTTAATGATTTAAAACCTGGAAACACGAAAAACACCGTAAAACCGGATTTACGCCGTCGTAGTAACACCGCGGGTTGTTTTGGGTTAGTTAATTAAAAACTATGATAAACTTTGATTTAAAAGTTGTTATTCTGAGAAAATGATTTTTATTATGAACATGAAACTATATCCAAAAATTATGGTTAAACTCAAAGTGGAAGTATGTTTTCTAAAATGGTCATCTAGACGTCGTTCTTTCGACTGAAATGACTACCTTTAACAAAACGACTTGTAACTTATTTTTCCGACTATAAACCTATACTTTTTCTGTTTAGATTCATAAAAAAGAGTTCAATATGAAACCATAGCAATTTTATTCACTCAAAACGGATTTAAAATGAAGAAGTTATGGGTAAAACAAGATTGGATAATTTTTCTCATTTTAGCTACGTGAAAATTGGTAACAAATCTATTCCAACCATAACTTAATCAACTTGTATTGTATATTATGTAATCTTGAGATACCATAGACACGTATACAATGTTTCAACCTATCATGTCGACACATCTATATATATTTCGGAACAACCATAGACACTCTATATGTGAATGTTGGAGTTAGCTATACAGGGTTGAGGTTGATTCCAAAATATATATAGTTTGAGTTGTGATCAATACTGAGATACGTATACACTGGGTCGTGGATTGATTCAAGATAATATTTATCGATTTATTTCTATACATCTAACTGTGGACAACTAGTTGTAGGTTACTAACGAGGACAGCTGACTTAATAAACTTAAAACATCAAAATATATTAAAAGTGTTGTAAATATATTTTGAACATACTTTAATATATATGTATATATTGTTATAGGTTCGTGAATCAACAGTGGCCAAGTCTTACTTCTCGACGAAGTAAAAATTTGTGAAAGTGAGTTATAGTCCCACTTTTAAAATCTAATATTTTTGGGATGAGAATACATGCAGGTTTTATAAATGATTTACAAAATAGACACAAGTACGTGAAACTACATTCTATGGTTGAATTATAGAAATCGAATATGCCCCTTTTTATTAAGTCTGGTAATCTAAGAATTAGGGAACAGACACCCTAATTGACGCGAATCCTAAAGATAGATCTATTGGGCCTAACAAACCCCATCCAAAGTACCGGATGCTTTAGTACTTCGAAATTTATATCATATCCGAAGGGTGTCCCGGAATGATGGGGATATTCTTATATATGCATCTTGTTAATGTCGGTTACCAGGTGTTCACCATATGAATGATTTTTATCTCTATGTATGGGATGTGTATTGAAATATGAAATCTTGTGGTCTATTGTTACGATTTGATATATATAGGTTAAACCTATAACTCACCAACATTTTTGTTGACGTTTAAAGCATGTTTATTCTCAGGTGAATATTAAGAGCTTCCGCTGTTGCATACTAAAATAAGGACAAGATTTGGAGTCCATGTTTGTATGATATTGTCTAAAAACTGCATTCAAGAAACTGATTTCGATGTAACATATTTGTATTGTAAACCATTATGTAATGGTCGTGTGTAAACATGATATTTTAGATTATCATTATTTGATAATCTACGTAAAGCTTTTTAAACCTTTATTTATGAAATAAAGGTTATGGTTTGTTTTAAAAATGAATGCAGTCTTTGAAAAACGTCTCATATAGAGGTCAAAACCTCGCAACGAAATCAATTAATATGGAACGTTTTTAATAAATAAGAACGGGACATTTCAATTATTATCACGATTATGATTACAATTAAAATTATTATTATTATCGTTATCATTAAAGTTACAAACATTATTATTATTATCATGAAAACTAGAATTTGTATTATTTTATAGTTATTAGTGTTATTATTATTAACATAACTACTATTATTATTATTATGACCATTATTATTTTCGTTATTAGTATTAACATTATTATTAAAGTTATTATTATAAATAAAAGAGTCAGTATGATTAAAACTAGCAATTTTTATAAATAAATATTTTGTATATAAAAATATACTTATTATGTATACTATCACTATATTAAAATTTCATATTGATATATATCAAACATTTTAACATTGTTTTTTTATACTTACACATAACAAACTATTGATTTTTAAATATATATAAGCATGATAATATAACTAAAGGTATAGATATTAATCATTTTAAGAATATATATATATATATATTAAATATATAGATAACATATAACCTAAGATATAATATAAGTAACTATTTTTAAATGGAATTTAGTATAAATTCTACATAACTACAAATATATCAATAAAATATATATTAATTAATGGATGAATGTGATTTCCATTATATTTATTAATAGATATACAAATGATATAGGTTCGTGAATCCAAGGCCAACCCTATACTTGTTCAATGTCGTTCTATGTATTTTTACTACAAAATACATTAGGTGAGTTTCATTTGCCTTTTTTACCCTTTATATTTTTTGGCTGAGAATACATGCGCAATTTTTATAAATGTTTTACGAAATGGACACAAGTAATCGAAACTACATTATATGGTTGAATTATCGAAATCGAATATGCCCCTTTTTATTAAGTCTGGTAATCTAAGAATTAGGGAACAGAAACCCTAATTGACGCGAATCCTAAAGATAGATATATCGGGCCCAACAAGCCCCATCCAAAGTACCAGATGCTTTAGTACTTCGAAATTTATATCATGTCCGAAGGAGGATCCCGGAATGATGGGGATATTCTTATATGCATATTGTGAATGTCGATTACCAGGTGTTCAATCCATATGAATGATATTTTTGTCTCTATGCATGGGACGTATGTTTATGAGAAATGGAAATATGAAATCTTGTGGTCTATTAAAATTATGAAATGATTATTTATGTTAAACTAATGAACTCACAAACCTTTTGGTTGACACTTTAAAGCATGTTTATTCTCAGGTACGAAAGAAATCTTCCGCTGTGCATTTGCTCATCTTAGAGATATTACTTGGAGTCATTCATGATATATTTCAAAAGACGTTGCATTCGAGTCGTTGAGTTCATCAAGATTATTATTAAGTCAATTATAGTAAGATATATTACTAAATGGTATGCATGTTGTCAACTTTCGATGTAATGAAAGATTGTCTTTTCAAAAACGAATGCAATGTTTGTAAAATGTATCATATAGAGGTCAAGTACCTCGCGATGTAATCAACTATTGTGAATCATTTATAATCGATATGGACTTCGTCCAGATGGATTAGGACGGGTCGCTTTAGTTGGTATCAGAGCGGTGGTCTTAGCAAACCAGGTCTTACATTAGTGAGTCTAACTGATAGTCGTTAGGATACATTAGTGAGTCTGGACTTCGACCGTGTCTGCATGTCAAAAGTTTTGCTTATCATTTCTAGTCGGAAATCATCTGCTTATCCTCCTTAGGAAATTACCTGCCTATCATTCTTAGTCTAGACACATCTTACTGCATTGATTGCATAAATAGTGTATAGACAAAACTCATATCTTAGCATATCTGCTAATTCATATCGTAGCGTATCTGTTACTGTTACCCTTGCCTGACAGCTTCCGTAGATCTCTCCGTAACTTATGGGATTTTAGTATTATATATGCATATGTAAATTATGTATTGCAGGGTACTAATCTACATCCTATAATCTATTTCTTATCGAAAATCCTTCATCTGATCGTACGAGATGAATCCCTCAACCAGTTCGAGTCCTTCAGATTTCGATAACTATTCTGATAGTTATTCCGACAGTTATTCTGATATGGAAACACACTTGAGTTCCGAAAGCAGTATAACCGGAATGGATCAACCAATCGGCTATCATCAATTCATCTGATGGATTAGTAGTCTACTTAATCATTAGAGACAAGAAGAAGGTGGTCCTTTTCATTAACCGAATTCACCTCTTAGTGAAGAACCTAAAGCACTTACCGGCGAATCTATTCGAAACACCATATTCACCCTCATTGCCAGGATATCCCACAACGATTGTATTCTATCCACAATTCTAGATCTTATTCATTCGCTAGTTTCGACCGACGATCACTCCGGAATAATGGAAGGAGTCAACGAACTTCACGCTCGAGTAATCAATTTGGAGTATATGGTGCAAAACGTACCAGCTTCAACAACATCATCGGCACCAACAGTACCATAAAAAAAACAGCACCAATACCATCAACAATCCATGCCTCAATATCTCATTTTGTACCTCGAGTATAATCATCGTTCTACATATCGTTCTACATCAATTATCTTCGTTCTTCATGGCAACTATGTACTCTCTAATGTTTTAGAGATTATATATTCTTGTTCTAACCAAAAATCATATGAGTTTAATATCATATTAACTCATTAAATCCATGATTTCATCTGAAGAAAATATATATGTATATATGTTTTCATAAAGATTGTAATTAAAAATTCTTTTGTACAAACTGTTAATGGTAAAAATATTTTAACGGGTAGGTAATACCCGAGGAATATTTAAATTTTACATTAATAAGTTACACTGTACATTTTTCGAATCTGATTTAACAGTCATTTACTATCTCACTTACATCCACAGATATATGTATCCGTTCACCAAAGAATAACTATTTTCATTCAAATTCAATTTTATATTTAGATTTTGACCTATCAGAATCCAACAAGTGGCATAATGAAGAAATAATGGACACAATAAAAATTGATTAGAAACAGACTAATTAGCAATATGAAATTTTGTTAAGAAATCACGCTAACAAGATCCTAACTAACTTTAATTCCGTATTACATTTTATTTTATCGCAATTTATTTATCGCAGTTTATTTATCGCAATTTATATTCTCTCAATTTTATTTATCGTCATTTAATTTCTGTTATTTATTTTACGCACTTTAAATATCGGGACACGTATACAAGGTTTTGACATATCATATCGACGCATCTATATATATTATTTGGAATAACCATAGACACTCTATATGCAGTAATGTTGGAGTTAGCTATACAGGGTTGAAGTTGATTCTACAATAATATATATAGTTTGAGTTGTGATCGAGTCTGAGACATGTACACGGGTCACGATACGTATTAATTAATTCGAATATTATATATTAAACTATATATGAATTATTGGACTGTTACTGTTGACTATCGACTATGGACTAATAACATTGGACAATTAAAATAAATTAAATATTGATTATAACATATGAAACTAAACATTTCTTCAAGTTTGCCACTTGATTTCATCTTAAACCTCATTGGTATTTTTACGGTTACAATCTGCGTTCAAACCTTTCATAATTCTTGAAAACACCTCAATTGAGAGGATGAACCAACCGCACTTCATCTACGGAAGAAAAGATAGATGCATATAGTTATTCACCTGAAAACTCTCGAAAACTGAGTAAACGTTTAACGCATAGCTGTGTTAATTCCTTTAGCGTTATTATTACCGAAAATAACTTTGCAATCTCTTTCTAAATTAGTCAATTTTGTCACAGCTCCAACAAGTCAACTTCGATTTTTCGTTCGAAACAACCTTATTATAACCTTGATATATATGCATGCTCTTTTATCATTACCGGAGAACCGTTTATATATCACCACATTAGCAGAAACTTACCAGCAACTTCATTAATCTTTGACTTCCTGAAAGGTTATTATATTCATTGAAACCCTATCACCTACTCATCCGCATCTTGTAAAGAGAAATGTCATACAAACTACCCGGAATTAGCAATCAGTACTTTGAAACTCACAGCATGACTACATCAACAATTATACGTATACATACAACATTTATCTCTTAGAATTATGATCCTTCATTCTGAAATTCTGAAAAACACTCTAGCTACGAATCTGTTCTTTGAATTTTGAGAAAGCTAATAAAGCAGCGAAAACTGTTGATGACTTTAACAGTCAAAAGTATGATGATAAAGAATGGAGTGTTGGAAACGCTCAATAGAAAATTTAGTACCGAAAAACGGATTATGCGAAACCATGAAGAAGACTCTGAACAAATCACAAGGACTAAATTTGTACATAAAGAATCCAGATGATTCTGTTTCTAATGAAATCTTTAACGAATATCTTGCTCCGTATTCATGTTAAAATTTTGCGAAAAATCTTTCTTCATCAACCATCGAACTTAGAAATTCCAAAATATCTTTCATTATAAATATCTTCCATATTTCTGAAGATATTTTCATAACTATTCTTATCTGAAATCATAAATCTCTTCGTGCTATCAGTGTTACATCATATAGAAACTGTTAGTTTCTATATTCTGTAAACTTTCGAGCTTAAAATATGAATGTTATTGAAGTAATGTTGGGAACTGATGCATGAGTTAGTATAATCTAATGACACTTGATCAACGTGATTATATTACAGTAAGTCATGCTGAGTTTCTAATGAAACGTGATGATTCACAGACCCTAACGTCATCATGTGTCATGTTACACGACTCTTACATTCTACCTAATCTCCAAACATATCAAGAACATATATTTCATGATAGTTCTATATTTTCTCTTGAATTCTGGTAATTTGACAAATCAAATCGTGCTATTACGTTCTTTTTTGTTTTGAACAATAAGTTCATTCGAAGCTCCATACTTACGAATTTTGGAGCGTTACTAGCTTAACTAGAGGTCAAGAGGAGAATAAAAAGGCAAGGAGCTCTGATATTGCTCTAAACATACATATTATTCGACGCAATATCAGTCATATTTCATCAGCTTTTATCATTTAAAAAGACATTCAACGTATAATATTCAAGAAAAACGATAAAAGTGGACAAGAGCTTGAAGTTTGAAGAAACGATGATAAAACGATAGTTTTAACCAAATTTATATCAAGAAACGTTTATCCGAATGAAAGTACAAGATAGATGAAGAAAAGAGTTCAAATGGAAAGTGCCAAGTCAGTACACGTCAATACGGGATCAACAAAGTACAAACGAAAAAGAAAAATAAAGGAAACTATCATTAACACATACGCGAATCGTGTAGGTCTACACGAAACGCGTAGTAATTTGTTCTTACACGTATCGTGTAGACATACACGAAACGCGTAGTATTAGGCAGAACATAATCATTGATTCAGATAAGGGCGGCTGGCTTTTGAGTTTTAAAACAATTCTTTTGTTGAATTGTGATACAGCAAGGAACCAATTAAGCTCAACTACTCCCTTCTATTCATGTTAAATACGGAGTATGTACAGAGAAGGAAAAAAACAACACATACAACATATTATTACTATACACATACTATTGTCATTATTATTATCTGTATTATTTTCATTTCAGTTTCAAAGTTCAAATATTAGGATTAGTTTCAAATAGTAAAGGTGTACTGTTCGTGATTAAGGGTGTTATTATTGTAATTTTCTACCATTTGAAGTTAATGAAAGTGAAGAATTTTTAGTAAGTTTACTCTGTTAAAATTATCGTTGTTATTATGTTTGCATATCTATATTTTTATGTTTACCTTAGTGTAATGAATAGCTAAATTTCCTTAGTGTTTGCTTAGATGTAGAGCCCCTAGTGAAATGGATTGTTATCAATTGTAAAAGTTAAAATGTAACTTTAGTATTTTTAATATTGAGCCTAGTTAAAAGAACCATTATTGTGTAATTAGGTATTTAACCCTTGCCACTTAATT
The DNA here is from genome assembly GCF_046630445.1 of Rutidosis leptorrhynchoides. NCBI lineage: Eukaryota > Viridiplantae > Streptophyta > Magnoliopsida > Asterales > Asteraceae > Rutidosis > Rutidosis leptorrhynchoides. Next base: position 346,635,026 of record NC_092342.1, on the reverse strand, counting down.
TATTAAATTTAAATAACGAAAGTTGTTTTTATTTACATAAATTAAGCTTCAACATTAAAAATGATCTAGACGAATTTATGGATAAGTTATTAACACCAATTTAGAAATAAACTTTGGTGGTTTGGGTAATATCAATAATTATATGATAGTGAAATTGTAAAAAGGGAAACCGTTACGATTTGGGTATTGGCGAAAGTCAAAACTAGGCTAGGTCTCAATTTAAATACTTAGGGAATAGTAGCTATCTAAAAAGAATCCGATGAAAATTAGATTTATTTTAGTTAGTTGTAACCTTATATTTTTTCGAAAGAAAAATATAAAGTTTATTACTAAAACATTTTAAATAGGGCGTAAACTTAAAACAATCCATGGACCTAGGGGTGACACATTTAAGTAAACACTCCCATTTATCCCATTTATATTTATTATAAAAGTATTATTATTATTATTTACGAATTATTATTATAAAATATAAAAGATTATATAAAAATACTTAAAATTCGTACCAGACTGTTTGTCACATCGTATAAGTCATACGCGAAACGCGTATGTATACGCGAAACGCGTACGCCTGTTTATCAAACTGTACGATCAGATCTACACAATTCGTGTAAGGTTTAAGATATACGCGATACGCGTATAAATACGCGAAACGCGTAGACAGTAATCCGGCTACAGTACCAGTAGGGTTAAAATTAGGGTTTTAATTATTTAATTAGTTTAAAATTAGGGTTTTAGTTATTTAATTATTTATATTTAGGTTATTACTATATAATTAGTATTAGTTCTTATAAAATACTTTAATACATGTTAAATCCTAATAATTAGTGTTAATTATAATACTTTATAATTAGAAATTAGTTTACAATTAGTTAATTATTTTAATTCCTTTTAATTTGTATTAATCTTTTTAAACATGTCATTTAGTTAATTTAAATAAGTTTATATTATAATTGCTCAAAACAAAATTCTACACATATAGTTTTATTAAAAGTTACTATTTTACTAATTACCATTTAGTAATATAATTAATGCATCATAATTAGTATAATTTCATTTAGTTCCTTTTTAAGTTAATTATTGTAATCTTGTAATTTTATTTAGTAAATTAGTTTAAGTTATTTTCTTTTACTGTTATTTTATAAATTCCTAATCCAAAACCCCCTTTAATTAAGTTTAACATTAAAGACTATTAAAAACCATTAAACACTCCATCTCCCTGTGGAACGAATCGGATTTACCGACAAACTAAACTACACGGATAGGACTAGTTGCCTATATATGTGTGAAATCAACCTGAATTCAATAAAATACCACATATACAATAAATCAGTTCGTGTGACAAAACAACTCAAATCCGTTCAAAATAAAGGTTACGTTTCACCATCATCAACTTTTTGGCGCCGCTGCCGGGGAGTTGGCAGTTAAATAAATAGATAATTTTTCTGATTCGTAGTAGTAGTTGGATTTGTATGTGGACCGGGTTGTTGGATCACCAATTTTATTGGTCAATAGAAGGATCCTGCCCCTCTGCTGCATCTTTTGGCTATTCGAAACGTGGGCAAAATCAGAAGGAAAATCTGTTTGTTTAAAGGTTTTTATCATTGTTTTTATGTTATTCGATCCTCTCGAGGAAATTCAATTCCTAGAAAGTTCAAAGTTTATGAATAAATCCTTTAGTTCTTTGTACAATTTCCCAATTGTATGATCCGTTCAGAAAATACTAAACTCGTTAAACTTAATCCGGAACCACAAAGAATTAATAAAAGTCAAAAACAACAAAAAGAAGTACTAGTAATTTTAAAACACCGAAAAAAAAAGAGAGAAACAAGTAGGTAACCCTAGATAAACCTTTAGTGAAGTGATCTCATAATAGAAATTAATGTATGAACTTACGTTCCTCCAACGCTGAATTAACTCCTTCACATCCTGAACCCGAAAGAAAATTCCACGAACGCTTAAGAGCTCAAGAAGTAGAATCTCTTGCTAAAAATTTAGAGTCACTTTCCTTAGAATCCGACTCTGAACCAATAATTCAACCAATCATAGAGCCGATTATTAAAGAAGAAGAAATGGCTGATACAAATCAAACGATGGAAGCATTAATGAAGGCCACAAGAAAAGGTCAAGGCCACGCAATCATCCAACCCACGATGAGTGATGGCTTTGAAATAAAAGGTCAATTTTTACACATGGTGACTAATACATGTCAATTCGGTGGAGCCCCAAATGAGGATGCTAACGAGCATCTTCGTAAGTTTGTAAGCATTTGCAAGCTTTTCAAAATCAAAGATGTCACCGATGAAGTTGCATGTTTAAAAATCTTTCCATGGTCCTTAAAAGATGATGCAAGAGATTGGCTAGACTCATTACCAGAAGGTTATATTGAAAACTGGAATGATATGATGGATAAGTTTTTGTCAGAATTCTTTCCTGCTTCAAAAGCAGCAAAATTGCAAAGTGATATAAATCACTTTATGCAAAAGCCTAATGAAACTCTTTATGAAGCTTGGACCCGATTCAACAAAATGCTTAGGGTATGTCCTCAACACGGGTTGAATACAATCCAAAAGGTCCAAATATTCTATAAAGGAGTCAATGTGGCAACTAGAAAAGATATAGATGTTGCAGTCGGAGGTTCGATCATGAAGAAAACACCTGAAGACGCTCACACAATCATTGCTGATTTAGCTTCCCATTCCCATAATTGGCATCAAGAAATAGAATTCTCTAGATCATCAAATGTTGCTAGTATTGAGAGCAATGATGAAATTGCTTCTTTAAAAGTTCAAATAGCAAATCAAGCAAGGCAAATCGAGAAAGTAACCAAGGAAATGCATGCTATCAGAGTAGGATGTGAACTATGCCAAGGTCCCCATCTTACTAGAGATTGTGATCAAAGTACAATGGAAGAGCAAGCAAATTTCTTAGGTTACTTACGAAAAGGTGAAATGAACTTCAGTGATTTTCCAGCTATAGAAGCAAACAACCGAAAATATCCTCCTATAAACAGCTATCAAGTAGGAGGACCTTCAGGATCAAATAATAATAACTATCAAAATAATAATAACTATCAAAATAATAATAACTATCAAGGAGGAAATCCAGGTTACCAAAATAACCGGAATTTCCCAAATCAAAATCAAAGAAATCCGCCACCAGGTTATAATAACCGAAATCAACCTCAACGAAATTATCAAAATAATTTCCAACACAATCAACCACAACCACTAGCACTTATGCAACCACAACCATTAGCAATTATGCAACCTCAACCTGAGAGGAAATCTGGTTTAGAAGATCTCTTAAGAGATTTTATGGTTAAGCACGAGCAAAATGCAGAGCTCCAAACTCAGCAAATCCGAAATCAACAAGCCACAATACAAAACTTAGAAAGGGATGTTGGAAGGATATCACAGTTACTATCAGAGAGACCACCAGGTACTCTCCCCTCAAATACTCAAGTGAATCCCAACAACCCCCAAACAAGGAACGAGCATGTAAATGCTATAACTACTAGAAGTGGTTTAACTACTAAACTGGAGACTCTTAAGTCCCCGAAAGTTCCTTTATGTCCTTCTGTTTTACAAATACCGGTTGATGAAAATGAGCAAGTTGACAAAGAACAAGAGAAAGATGATCCACCTGAGGTCATACCAAAGAAAAGTGAAGAACCAACAGTAAAGGTGCATAAGGAACCCATTCCATACCCAAAAGCATTAAAGAAAGACAGACTCGCAAGGCGATATGAGAAATTTGCGGACATGATTAAGCAAATTAGCATTAACATGCCACTCGCGGAGGTTCTTAGGGATATGCCCAATTATGGGAAGTTTTTAAAAGATCTCATATCCTCGAAGGGTAAATACCACGACGTTTCTGCCACATTCCTCCATGAGGAATGTTCGGCCATCTTAAAGAAACAAAATGTACCTCCAAAATTAGGAGACCCTGGTAGTTTTATCATACCATGTATGATGGGTGATTCGGTAGTGTACGATGCACTAGCCGACCTAGGTGCAAGTGTTAACCTAACGCCTTACTCATTATATTTAAAACTTGACTTAGGAGACTTAAAACCAACCCGGATGGGTATTCGATTAGCAAACCAATCATTTGATACTCCCATAGGTATAGCCGAGGATATACTTGTAAAAGTTGGCTCACTTATCTTTCCCGTCGACTTCGTTATTCTAGAAATGCAAGAGGACACAAAAGTTCCTATCATTTTAGGACGTCCTTTCCTAAACACTGCAGATGCTATCATTAATGTCCAAAAAGAACAATTGAGTCTAGGTGTGGGAAACGAGAGAATAATTTGTCACATTGACAAAGTCATGAAAAGACCCACTTCTACCGATGACTCTTGTTTTCAAATTGATGTTATAGATCTTTGTGTCGAGAATGAATTGAAGGAGCTACTTGAAATTGATATCCCGGGGTTAGCCCCGGTAAGTGAGAATGAATACTTCAATATTGATAAAGATTTTGATGAGTTGATGAAGGTGGTCACGGATGACGAGACCATAATAGAAGAAATTCCCATGGAAGAGGAATCGTTTGAGGAAATCAAAAATGAAGATAGATTTCGTATAAAAAATTCCTTAGAAGAACCACCCGTACTAGAGCTTAAAGAGCTACCCAAACACTTGGAGTATGCTTATCTCAAAGGTACATCTCAATTACCAGTAATTATTGCTTCACATCTTTCAGATAATGAGAAGGATAAGCTAATTTCTGTATTAAAAACCCATAAAAAGGCTATAGCCTGGAAAACAACCGATATTCCGGGAATAAACCGGTCTTATTGTACACATAAAATTCTCTTTGAGAATGACTACAAACCCGTAGTACAAAGACAACGCAGGCTAAATCCCAACATGAAAAAGGTTGTTAAAAAGGAGGTCGTCAAGCTTCTTGACGCCGGATTAATCTACCCCATCTCCGATAGTCCATGGGTTAGTCCAGTACAAGTAGTACCCAAAAAGGGGGGTACAACCGTTATATTAAATGAAAAGGACGAACTCGTCCCAACTAGAACAGTTACCGGCTGGAGAGTCTGTATTGATTACAGACGTCTAAATGATGCCACTAGAAAGGATCATTTCCCGTTACCTTTTATTGATCAAATGCTTGAACGATTAGCGGGAAAAGAATATTATTGCTTTCTAGACGGTTTCTCCGGTTACTTCCAAATTCCAATTGATCCCAACGACCAAGAAAAGACCACATTCACTTGTCCTTTCGGTACCTTTGCCTATCGCCGCATGCCGTTTGGTTTATGCAATGCACCCGGAACCTTTCAAAGATGCATGATGGCAATCTTTGATGATATGGTAGAGGATTGTATGGAAGTCTTCATGGATGACTTTTCCGTATTTGGAGACTCCTTTGAATCGTGTCTTTTCAACCTTGAACGTATGCTTATCCGATGTGAGAAAGCAAACTTAGTCCTAAATTGGGAAAAATGCCACTTCATGGTGAAAGAGGGCATTGTACTTGGTCACAAAATATCTCGTGCGGGAATAGAGGTAGATAAATCTAAAATTGAAGTTATCTCTAAGCTACCTAAACCATCAAATGTTAAAGCAATTAGAAGCTTTCTTGGTCACGCAGGATTCTATAGGCGATTTATCAAAGATTTTTCTAAAATCGCCCGCCCATTGACCAAACTTCTTGAAAAGGATGCTCCATTTGACTTTGACACTAATTGCGAGAATGCATTCTCGATTCTTAAGTCAAAACTCACACAAGCTCCCATTATGGTATCTCCAGATTGGAGTATGCCATTTGAGCTAATGTGTGACGCAAGCGATTATGCCTTAGGTGCTGTTCTAGGACAACGTCAAGATAATCATTTTCTACCGATTTATTATGCAAGTAAAACTCTAACAGGAGCCCAAATTAATTATACCACCAAGGAAAAAGAACTCCTAGCGGTTGTTTATGCATTCGATAAATTTCGGTCATATTTGGTGTTGTCCAAAACCATTGTTTACACGGACCATTCGGCACTTAGGTATTTATTCTCGAAACTAGATGCAAAACATCGTCTCATACGTTGGGTTCTTTTACTTCAAGAATTTGACATTGAGATACGTGACAAGAAAGGAGCTGAGAATCTAGCTGCCGATCATTTATCCCGACTTGAAAACCCCGAATTAGATAAACTTGATGATACAATCATCAAAGATACATTTCCTGATGAATCCCTAATGAGGGTTGAAAAAGAATCTGAAATCCCATGGTTTGCCCATTTTGCAAACTATCTTGCTTCAGACATTCTACAAAAAGGACTTACTTATCAGCAAAAGAAGAAATTCTTTGCAGATTTGAAGTCATATTTCTGGGAATACCCAGACCTATTTCGTGTTGGTGCGGATCAAATAATTCGCCGTTGTGTGTACGGACAAGAAGCTCAACAAATTCTTGAGCATTGCCATCAAGGGCCAACCGGCGGTCATTTCGGACCAAACCACACTGCAAGAAAAATCCTTGAATCGGGCTTTTATTGGCCCACGATCTTTAAAGATGCCCATGATTTCGTTCGGACTTGTAACGCATGCCAACGAACGGGTAACATCACGAAAAAGGATGAGATGCCTCAAACCGGCATCCAAGTTTGTGAAATCTTTGACATTTGGGGAATCGATTTCATGGGACCCTTTCCAAGTTCACATAAGTGCAAGTACATACTAGTAGCCGTTGACTATGTATCCAAGTGGGCTGAAGCAAAAGCTTTGCCTACAAATGATGCTAGGGTGGTGGTAAACTTCTTGAAAAATCTCTTCTCACGCTTTGGAATCCCAAAAGCACTCATATCCGACCGAGGAACACATTTTACCAACAACCTTCTTGAAAAGGTGTTGAAGAAGTATGGCGTAACTCATCGTTTCTCTACTCCGTACCACCCGCAAACAAGTGGTCAAGTGGAGAACACGAATCGTGCCTTAAAACGCATACTTGAGAAGACGGTTAATAACAACCCTAAAATCTGGCAACGCAAGTTAGATGACGCGTTGTGGGCTTTTAGGACTGCGTATAAAACACCAATAGGTACCACACCATTTAGACTTGTATACGGTAAAGCGTGTCATCTACCTGTTGAAGTTGAACACAAGGCATACTGGGCTATGAGAGAATGTAATACTGACCTTGTACAAGCCGGAGAAAATAGGTTATTACAACTTAACGAACTAGATGAATTAAGATTACAAGCCTACGAAAATTCTAAAACATATAAATAAAAAACTAAAGTATGGCACAATGCACGATTAAAAAAGAAAGAATTTGAACAAGGGGATAAAGTATTGGTATTCCAATCACGTTTCAAGTTTTCACCTGGTAAACTTAGATCCCGATGGACTGGGCCATATATAATAAAACAGGTTTTTCCATCTGGATATGCAGAGTTGTATGGTAAAGACGGTGGAACTTTCAAAGTGAACGGACACAGACTCAAGTTATACTTTGAAGAAATCAATACTACGGAAAGAGACGAAATAACCTTCTACCCTAAGGACAAATAAATTCAGGGTAACTCTAAGGTTTTAAACTCCATTCTCGATTTTTATTTTTTATCTTTAAGAGTGGGGTTAGATTGGTCTTTCCCTAGCAGACCCTAAAGAACTAGTCTTCTCCCTCCATTCTACCTTTTTAATTTCTTTTTGTTTTTATTGTGTAATTTCAAGATGCGCAGTCAGTATATCTACAACCATTTCATTTTAAAGTGCGATAAGATTTTACCGAGGGATGTGGTGTTAGATATTAAGAAAAGATGCGATAAGGCGAGGAAAGAAGAAAGACAGAAACTAAATGAGACAAACTATGCAAGAGGAAAATCTAAATCAGCTAAAAGGCGTCGAGCACGTCATTTGGGTAAATGTGTGAAATGTGGAAAACCGACTCACTCCGGAGATTGCCCAAAGAACCAAACGGACTCTAATTACGAGTACGTAACCTTATGCCGAGAAGGACCTTTAAAATGTGCAGAAGAAAACCTCTTAAACCAGCGAGGTTACGCCTACGAAGCAATGGGGAGCGAAATAATGCGACTCTACTACGAGGCGAGCCAACGAGGCTTCACTCTTTAAATCTTTTTCTCGCCAATTGTGTGTTTGTGCATTTTTGTGTGTAATGTTTTGGTGTGTTTGGTTTGTTTTTGTTTGTTGTATGTTCTATTAAAACGGTCTACCATTTAAAAGTGATGAACCTTGAGTTCAATATGTTTTCATTGAAAACGATAAATGTTAAGTGTTACAACTGAATTATCGTTTTTCAAATTGCACGAAATTTCTTGTTGGATTCATAAGATATCTGTTAAATAGTAAACCACGAAAACAAAATAAAAATTTTAAAAAAAAAAATCCTTTCTACTAAATTGAAGGTGAAACGCCTTGAGTTTAACTTGTTTCTTTGAAAATGAAAATGTTTAGGTGTCACAACTGAATTTTCATTCTTCAAATTGCACAAAATTTTTGTTAAATTCTAAAAGTCTACAGTAGATTGCAAAATATACCTTTATATCAATAACCGTAAAAATATATAGCTTGTAAATCTTTGTCGTGGATAATGATAGGTTTGACGACCGAATTTATCTCTACCTAATCGATAGGAAACAAAGTTTTAAGTTTGAAAATTAGTTGATTTAGGGGTATACAAAAAAAAATAGAGTGTATTTTAATTTGTGTAATTTTTATTTTTCATGTACTTGTTTTAAAATTAAAAATGTTAATAATTTTGACACAAAAATAGAGTGTTTTTATTTTATTTTAAATTTGTTTTCGAAAAACATTAAAAAATTTAACTTTTAATGGATTGAATTTTATAAATTGAAATTAAAAATTTATAAACGGATTAAGATCAGGTCTAACAACCGAATTTCCGTTACAAATATAAATTTATAAAAAGATATTTTTTTCAATTGATTTTAAGTTATAAAAAAAAAAAAAAATTTACAGACAAAGCATACGCGTATCGTGTGGGGGTACACGAAACGCGTGGAATTCAAAGCATACACGAAACGCGTGGAATTCAAAGCATACGCGAAACGCGTAGACCTACGCGAAACGCGTAGGGTCAAAAATCTGGACATATCAGATCGGGCAGAGGGCTGTTCTTCACACACTCTCTTTCAATTTTTTTCTGCTGTGGACGAGAAGAAAACACAAAAACGCCAAAATCACACCCAAAACTTAAATTAACACTTCCAATCTTCTCCAATTCTTCAATCTTTCAACATGCCTAGATTGGTAAGGGTCCTAAACCCATTTTACCTCATGTTCTTCAAAGTTTTTCATTATTTATTTTTATGGCTTTAATCCGATTAATATGCATGTTATTGTTGATTTTTGCTTGATTATTGCTATATCTATGTTGTTAGTAAGATAATAAACCCGATTAGCATGAAAAACTGATGTTTAATTGATTATTGAAAAATTAGGGTTTATACAAATTGGGGATAATTGAGAAATTGATACTGAGGTGTGTTATTTTGGTCGTAATTAGATGTTTTTAAGTGTTTTGTTGGTAGTTAGAACTCTTGAACATGATTTTGATTGTTTGATATTGTAATTTTTAATTTTAGCCTAAATTTGATAATTTTTGTAAATATCATGAATCAAGTATGAATTGTAATGCTGTTAAGGATTATTTAGAAGCTGAAATACAAGCAATGTGATTGAATTGAATTCGATATACTTAGAAAAATTACATGTGTTCACTTATGAATTAGACTTTGTATATGAAACTTGATTTTTGATTTATGATTTTTGGTTTGTTTCTGCTTTGTTTTGAATCATAGAACTAAAAATTCCAATGTTGCTGAAACAAGTTGATTCCTGTGTTGATTGAAAACAAGCTTGTATGTTGAATTTAGACTCTTTGCTAACATTAACACATCCTATTGGGATGATTTTCTTGATTTAAAATGTTATGCAGGGACCAATTAGAATGAGGGCATTTAACCAACAACAAGCAGAAAATCAGGTTACACCCGAAATGGAACAACAACTCTTGAACCTACACCCGATCCTGCAATTTCCTAACGAATTACATCAAAGGGTACAAAAGGTTAAGGATTTGCTCATTCTGGTAAATAGAACCATCTCTCCAGTTTACGTTGTTGATTGGGATCCCCTAGGAGACCCAGTCAACTTAGATACACCTATAAGGGAAATTTTAACCCAAAGTTTCACGAATGAATTTGGGGAAATCACGTATTATAATGACTTTGAGAGATTGTTTAGGTTAAATTCTCCTGTACATAGAGAATTGTGTTTGGAATTTTACTCTACCGTTAGGATGAACATAAACCCGGAAAATGTCCAAGATACTAGATTCCTACAATTTAGATTGGGTGGTGTAGATAGAGTAATGTCCCTAGGCGACATGACTATGGCCTTAGGGATTTATGACGGTAATGAGATGAATGCTCCAGGTTTTTGGGAATATATTTTTACAGGAGCTAGGTATACAGGAGATTATGATTCTTTGAGTGTCTGGCGCTCTTTTTCCCAAAAGAATACTTATGTAGCAGGCCAAGAATCATACCTTAAGATCATTGATGTTCGCTATCGCATAATTCATAAATTTATAGCGAACACAATTAACCAAAGGGCATTTCTTAATACAGATAAGATTAATTATGTTGACCTTTGGTATTTGGATGCAATCAGAGATAGGGATACGTTTATTAGTATACCATATGGAGTGGCCTACTTTTTAGCCCATTTTGGTAAGGGTGCTCGAGGATCCAGTGACATGTCGGGGGGTCACTATATCACGTGTTTGGCAGCCTGGTTCGGTCTCAACCCGAACGAATTAAATCCTCCAATCCAGCCGATAGATCAACGGGTTCGTACTTTAGGATTGGAGGTGTATAAGACAGCTAAGGCTATACGTATGAGGGGTGGGGTACGTAGTTTAAGGCAACAGGAAGTTGCTGCTCACGCACCTATGGAGGAAGATGATGAACCCGCGAGGGAAGCTAGGAGGAGACGCAGAGAGACAGATCAGGCTAGCTCGTCTCATACAGGTACTTCTGATTTCGATATGCTCCAAAATTCTTTTAACGCATTGAGTTTAGATGTACGTAACTCATATCAAAACTGGGGAGTGAGATCAGAAGACCAGTATACTGCTTTGTCTTGACAATTGGGGGATATTAGGCATACCCAACTAGATCAGTATAATATTCTGTCTAACATCCGATACGATCAGAGTGGTCAGGGAGCACAATTAGAGTGGGCGCATCATCAGGCATATTTATACGCGTCTAACCCGCAGAATTACGCACCCTCAGCCTATCCTTCATACCCCCAATGGCAGACACCCAATGACCCTCTACCTCCACCATATGACCATAACGCCGCCATAGCCGCGAGTCAGGATGCATATAGGCGTTTCTACGAGGAACAACGCCTAAACGAACAACGGCAGCGACAGCAACAGGAAGAAGGCGAACAGGGAGGCCCGTTTTGGAATCCATTTAACTAGTTCTATTCTTTAAAACATTTTTATTTTTATGGTTTGTAATAACATAATTGTATGGTGTGAATTGATACTTTTTATGTTTCTTATGTTTTATTATATATTAGCAAGAAAGTAGTGTGGGGTAAAAATTGTTTTGTACGATTGAAGTACAACCCCATATTTTGTATGTTTTTAACATGGTTTTGATAGGTACAGAAGAAAATGCAATTAGACGAAACGAAACATCGAATTACATTGTGATACAAACATTGGATATAATCATAGGTAAAACAATTTGAAAATCTAAAACGGTTAACAAAGGATGTTCCAAATACTTTACACTTTTTGTCCTCTCAAATTTATACATTATTATCTGATTTTATGTAATGAGGGCATTACATAATCTTAAGTGTGGGGTGGGAATCCTCGAGAACTTATAATTTGGTGATTTTTATCAAGATTTATAAAATTTTTAAACAAATTTATCAAATGAATTTTTAAGGTAACTACGAGCGATTAAAGCATAGGTGTCAAAAACCGAAATTATCGTCTCAATACATTAAAAACGCATAAGTTTATTTGTTTAAAACCTATAAAATAAAACCAATTATAACAAGAATTTATAAGCCTTATGTTGAGAACCATATATCACATGTTTCTATGAAGTTATTGCAGATATCATTGCTTTAGAACGTATAAACCTGAATATTCCATTATTACGAGTAATAGAGGATGAATCAAGTCCATCCCGTAAGGAAGTAAAGTCTTCCAAATTGACACACTTGCTAACTTATGTTAGAAGATGTAGTCCAGAACAGCTGTAGGTTGACGAAAAATCTTGAAAAGTCATCCCTAAAATCGGCTGGAAATCCACCTAACCTCAGCATCAAACAGGGTTTTTGGTGGTCAGACTTATCCTAACCATGAGATGGATCTGTCTCGTACAATGGGGGGGCACAATGCAAATTAGCTTTTATGACTAATGAATCTAATCCCCAGATGGATGATCTCCGTAAAGATCAACTGCATCTATGTTTAACCGCGGTCAACATACATATGCCATAACAAATTGAGGTGTACAAACTCATGGTTCACCGATGATATTTGGACACGATATAATTTTGTTCTAAAACTTATGCTATTTTATGAATTATATTGTGTAAAACTATTTTTTGGACATTCGGCTTCAAGTTCCATGATACTACAATCATGGGGGCGAATAGCTTGCTAATCGCCGACTGAGACTTCAGTTTTCAGTTACCCTCAACCGGAATTTGAGGTTAAAACCGGAAAACGTGTCTAGTGTAAAAACTAGCATGACATTTTATAAAATCATAAAACGTTTTCACAAGGTCCAATTTTCCCTAAGGATCCAAATTTTTAAACCCTAATCACAAGTTTCATGTTTGTTTCTGTTGTCAGAATTTCGTTTCGTGTGGTGTGCGTGTGATTCAATAAAAATTGTGTAGTGTTTCCAAACTATTCCATATAGCGTGTGTTCATTTCGTGTAGTGTGTGTTGTGTGATCTAATGTTCAATAAGGAAAAATATGTAATGTTCCGATTCTGTTAAAAGATGTAATTGCTTGAGGACAAGCAACGTTCAAGTGTGGGGTATTTTGATATTGCTCTAAACATACATATTATTCGACGCAATATCAGTCATATTTCATCAGCTTTTATCATTTAAAAAGACATTCAACGTATAATATTCAAGAAAAACGACAAAAGTGGACAAGAGCTTGAAGTTTGAAGAAACGATGATAAAACGATAGTTTTAACCAAATTTATATCAAGAAACGTTTATCCGAATGAAAGTACAAGATAGATGAAGAAAATAGTTCAAATGGAAAGTGCCAAGTCAGTACACGTCAATACGGGATCAACAAAGAACAAACGAAAAAGAAAAATAAAGGAAACTGTCATTAACACATACGCGAATCGTGTAGGTCTACACGAAACGCGTAGTAATTTGTTCTTACACGTATCGTGTAGACATACACGAAACGCGTAGTATTAGGCAGAACATAATCATTGATTCAGATAAGGGCGGCTGGCTTTTGAGTTTTAAAACAATTCTTTTGTTGAATTGTGATACAGCAAGGAACCAATTAAGCTCAACTACTCCCTTCTATTCATGTTAAATACAGAGTATGTACAGAGAAGGAAAAAAACAACACATACAACATATTATTACTATACACATACTATTGTCATTATTATTATATGTATTATTTTCATTTCAGTTTCAAAGTTCAAATATTAGGATTAGTTTCAAATAGTAAAGGTGTACTGTTCGTGATTAAGGGTGTTATTATTGTAATTTTCTACCATTTGAAGTTAATGAAAGTGAAGAATTTTTAGTAAGTTTACTCTGTTAAAATTATCGTTGTTATTATGTTTGCATATCTATATTTTTATGTTTACCTTAGTGTAATGAATAGCTAAATTTCCTTAGTGTTTGCTTAGATGTAGAGCCCCTAGTGAAATGGATTGTTATCAATTGTAAAAGTTAAAATGTAACTTTAGTATTTTTAATATTGAGCCTAGTTAAAAGAACCATTATTGTGTAATTAGGTATTTAACCCTTGCCACTTAATTTATTAAATTTAAATAACGAAAGTTGTTTTTATTTACATAAATTAAGCTTCAACATTAAAAATGATCTAGACGAATTTATGGATAAGTTATTAACACCAATTTAGAAATAAACTTCGGTGGTTTGGGTAATATCAATAATTATATGATAGTGAAATTGTAAAAAGGGAAACCGTTAAGATTTGGGTATTGGCGAAAGTCAAAACTAGGCTAGGTCTCAATTTAAATACTTAGGGAATAGTAGCTATCTAAAAAGAATCCGATGAAAATTAGATTTATTTTAGTTAGTTGTAACCTTATATTTTTTCGAAAGAAAAATATAAAGTTTATTACTAAAACATTTTAAATAGGGCATAAACTTAAAACAATCCATGGACCTAGGGGTGACATATTTAAGTAAACACTCCCATTTATCCCATTTATATTTATTATAAAAGTATTATTATTATTATTTACGAATTATTATTATAAAATATAAAAGATTATATAAAAATACTTAAAATTCGTACCAGACTGTTTGTCACATCGTATAAGTCATACGCGAAACGCATATGTATACGCAAAACGCGTACGCCTGTTTATCAAACTGTACGATCAGATCTACACAATTCGTGTAAGGTTTAAGATATACGCGATACGCATATAAATACGCGAAACGCGTAGACAGTAATCCGGCTACAGTACCAGTAGGGTTAAAATTAGGGTTTTAATTATTTATTTAGTTTAAAATTAGGGTTTTAGTTATTTAATTATTTATATTTAGGTTATTACTATATAATTAGTATTAGTTCTTATAAAATACTTTAATACATGTTAAATCCTAATAATTAGTGTTAATTATAATACTTTATAATTAGAAATTAGTTTACAATTAGTTAATTATTTTAATTCCTTTTAATTTGTATTAATCTTTTTAAACATGTCATTTAGTTAATTTAAATAAGTTTATATTATAATTGCTCAAAACAAAATTCTACACATATAGTTTTATTAAAAGTTACTATTTTACTAATTACCATTTAGTAATATAATTAATGCATCATAATTAGTATAATTTCATTTAGTTCCTTTTTAAGTTAATTATTGTAATCTTGTAATTTTATTTAGTAAATTAGTTTAAGTTATTTTCTTTTACTGTTATTTTATAAATTCCTAATCCAAAACCCCCTTTAATTAAGTTTAACATTAAAGACTATTAAAAACCATTAAACACTCCATCTCCCTGTGGAACGAATCGGATTTACCGACAAACTAAACTACACGGATAGGACTAGTTGCCTATATATGTGTGAAATCAACCTGAATTCAATAAAATACCACATATACAATAAATCAGTTCGTGTGACAAAACAACTCAAATCCGTTCAAAATAAAGGTTACGTTTCACCATCATCAAGCTCCAAGATATAAGAAAAAATATAAAGCTCAATAACAACACGGAGGTTACAAACCATGGATGTTAATATGAATAGCAATATAAAGACACGGTATAGTCAAGAATAGTATCACCCCAAGGTAATAGTAGAAGTAAACAGATTTTTCTGGTGGGAGATTGAAAAGAAGGATGACAGAAATGATAATTAGAAAAATATCAAGGATTAGAACGGAATTAAGCATTTTCACAATCCTTTAGATGTATGAAACAAGAAGGAAAGTATAGGAATGGTGAGAATAATGGAACAGAAGAGTTTAATTTATAATGAAAATATCAGACAGAGTAATCGAAGTAGATCACCGTATTTAATTAGAGAGATCTTAATTTCCTTATTCGCCGAAGAATCAGATCTTATAGATTTCCAAGATTTTCTTTTAAATCCCTTGAATTCCGGAATTCAACCAAGGCAACGTCAAAAGTTAAAACGAAACTTCATTTATTCATTTCACTCTTTTGTGATAACTTCACTCGTACTCGTCACATAAACGAATTGTTTTATCCATATTACTCAATGATGATAAAATTCTATTTATCAACTCATATTCGTCATGAAAATATTTTTATCGTTAGCCATGACAACCTCGATCAAATTTCGGGACGAAATTTCTTTAACGGGTAGGTACTGTGATGACCCGGGAATTTCCGACCAAATCTAAACTTGAATCTTTATATGATTTCGACACGATAAGCAAAATCTGTAATGTTGAGTCTTGAAAAGTTTGATATCTATATTCATGTAATCCATTTGACCTTTGACTAGTCTTGACGATTCACGAACAATTGTTTGTAACTAAATATGCATATATATAAATGCAAGTATGTATATAATAATTTGAAAATTTAAAAATATAATTTAAACATTTAAAATTAAAGATGTAAAATGAGACATAAAATAATTAAGTTGTACTTAAAATGAATATATATTTAGATATATGATTTCTATAAATAATATTATATGTATATTGTAATATATATAAAATTTATAAATATTAAAAATTTAATAAAAGTAATTATATATTATATGATTATTAAATACTACATGATTACTAATATGTATTATTAATATAATAAGTTTGTTTACAAATTAGAAATATAATTATTATAAGTTACATTCTTAACTATTATTAATATTAATATTAGTATTATTATTATTAACAATATTATTGCTATACATCATATTAATTGTTATCATTATCATTAATAATATTATTATTACTATTATATCAGTATAAATTATATTATTATGTATAATATTAAAGGTACTATTATTATAGTTATATTTATTAATAATATCAATTATAATCTATAAATAAATATATAAATATACTAGATATATATATATATATAGATAGATATATACAAATATATATAATGTATATATATATATATATATATATACGCAATTGTATACAGATATATAGGAAATCAGAATTATTTTTTTTATTATTATTATTAATATAATATAATTATTAGTCATTAATTTAATATTAATTAGGATATATATATATATATATATATATATATATATATATATATATATATATATATATATATATATATATATATATAAACTACTATATAACGCGTGATTTTTTTTCCTATCAGTATCATCATCTTAATTTCTGTCCTTGGATTTGTTTATGTCGAATTCTGTCTCATTTACAAACAAAAATCAGTTACGAATCAACCTCAAATTAATTTTTTATTTATTTATTCTTTATCTTCTTTATTTTGTTTTGTTCGTTACTCCATGGATCGAATAAAACTTTCAAAACACTCACTTTATGTATAGCCATCGATCCAATCAGTTGGGGAAGAAGTCATTCAACTTTTTATCAGAGATATCACTTATAATTGGTAATTTAACTGAATTTTTTTTACTCTCCTTTTAAATACTTAAACACCCTGTTACAACCTGTTTTAATCAAGATCCTCAAATTTGAATCGAATTTCAAAATCTACAAATGCTAATGTGTTAGGAATATTATTTTTGATCTATCTGTAAGTTTTCACGTTTCAATTCCTTGTATTGATTTCAAATTTGCAAGTCAAAGTTTTAAATAGAAAAAGTCAACAAGTGTTCTTCAATCAAATTCGGATTCGTGTTTGTGTTTTAAGTTCAATTGACGAATCCAATAGTTTCTAGGATTGATTTGAAATGTATTTCATGTTATAATCTTTGGCTAATACGTTCTCGAAAGCGAAATCATTTTTTTTTTAACCGATGGCAGCAGCGGCCTGTTCTGGTTTTTATACATATATATATATATATATATATATATATATATATTTACGTTTTCAAATATCAAACTAGTTGGAATATATTTAGTATGAAAGTCCTAAAACCAAACAAATAAAGTGATGTGGGTTAACTTGTGTTTTGGTCGATTTTGAGTTTATGAGGAAGATGGAAGTGGAAACAGAAAAACGATAAGGGTTAAGTATAATTGAGTTGAGATATTAAACAGAAAAAGGGCAGTAGCCCAGACGGTTTAGAAGAGTGATGTGTATTCGAGAGGTCGGGGGTTCGAGTCCCTAATGGAGCATTTTTTTTAACAGCCTTTTTCATTGAAGGTAGTTATTTTTTTATTATCATTTCCTTTATTATTATTATTATTATTATTATTATTATTATTATTATTATTATTATTATTATTATTATTATTATTATTATTATTATTAGTTTTATTGATTATTGTTACTACTAGTAATATCATTTAATATTGTAATTCTAATGATTATTATTGTTACAAAAATAAGTATTAGATATTTGTTATTATTATTATTATCACGATTATGATTACAATTAAAATTATTATTATTATCGTTATCATTAAAGTTACAAACATTATTATTATTATCATGAAAACTAGAATTTGTATTATTTGATAGTTATTAGTGTTATTATTATTAACATAACTACTATTATTATTATTATGACCATTATTATTTTCGTTATTAGTATTAACATTATTATTAAAGTTATTATTATAAATAAAAGAGTCAGTATGATTAAAACTAGCAATTTTTATAAATAAATATTTTGTATATAAAAATATACTTATTACGTATACTATCACTATATTAAAATTTCATATTGATATATATCAAACATTTTAACATTGTTTTTTTATACTTACACATAACAAACTATTGATTTTTAAATATATATAAGCATGATAATATAACTAAAGGTATAGATATTAATCATTTTAAGAATATATATATATATATATATATATATATATATATATATATATATATATATATATATATATATATATATATATATATATATATATAATAAATATATAGATAACATATAACCTAAGATATAATATAAGTAACTATTTTTAAATAGAATTTAGTATAAATTCTACATAACTACAAATATATCAATAAAATATATATTAATTAATGGATGAATGTGATTTCCATTATATTTATTAATAGATATACAAATGATATAGGTTCGTGAATTCAAGACCAACCCTATACTTGTTCAATGTCGTTCTATGTATTTTTACTACAAAATACATTAGGTGAGTTTCATTTGCCTTTTTTACCTTTTATATTTTTGGGCTGAGAATACATGCGCAATTTTTATAAATATTTTACGAAATGGACACAAGTAATCGAAACTACATTATATGGTTGAATTATCGAAATCGAATATGCCCCTTTTTATTAAGTCTGGTAATCTAAGAATTGGGGAACAGAAACCCTAATTGACGCGAATCCTAAAGATAGATCTATCGGGCCCAACAAGCCCCATCCAAAGTACCGGATACTTTAGTACTTCGAAATTTATATCATGTCCGAAGGAGGATCCCGGAATGATGGGGATATTCTTATATGCATATTGTGAATGTCGATTACCAGGTGTTCAATCCATATGAATGATATTTTTGTCTCTATGCATGGGACGTATGTTTATGAGAAATGGAAATATGAAATCTTGTGGTCTATTAAAATTATGAAATGATTATTTATGTTAAACTAATGAACTCACCAACCTTTTGGTTGACACTTTAAAGCATGTTTATTCTCAGGTACGAAAGAAATCTTCCGCTGTGCATTTGCTCATCTTAGAGATATTACTTGAAGTCATTCATGATATATTTCAAAAGACGTTGCATTCGAGTCGTTGAGTTCATCAAGATTATTATTAAGTCAATTATAGTAAGATATATTACTAAATGGTATGCATGTTGTCAACTTTCGATGTAATGAAAGATTGTCTTTTCAAAAACGAATGCAATGTTTGTAAAATGTATCATATAGAGGTCAAGTACCTCGCGATGTAATCAACTATTGTGAATCGTCTATAATCGATATGGACTTCGTCCGGATGGATTAGGACGGGTCGCTTCATCATATATCATAGTTCGATATTTTATAATCAAGTAATCAGTTTTTTAGTATTTATTAGATCATATTATTTGATAACTTAAGAGTAATTAGTTGAAAAATAGGCGAGCAAGAAAAATTGTTTGTCAAGTTTGATGTAAAGCGAAACACCCCCTTATGTATTAGTTTGTGAGCTAATACACGAGCTTGGAACAGATGTACAAAAGGTTAACTAATTTTTTTGGATATTTGGTTAAAGGTCTATTTTTCCTTTTTTTTTTTTTTTTTTTTTTTTTTTTGATAGATTTGGATTATGATTTAAAATTTACTCTGTCCGTTTCATAAAAAATGTTCAACTTTATTATTTATATTTATATATGTTTCATAATAATTGTTCACCTACAAATCAAACTAAAAAATGTTATTACACTTCTCAATTTACCAATATTTATTACTTTTAATTAATTATTTATAACTCAAATAAATTTAAGTTTTTCTTTGATTTAAGAGCAAAACTACAATTAAATCTAAGTAAAATTGTAAGGGGTTTTAATTTTTGGAAGGGAGAAAATATGATAGGCATGTTTAGCCGTTTAGGGGACAATTTCATCAGCCCAATGCACTATTTTCCTTGCATAAATATAGAGTACACATGATGTAGTTATTATTATTATTATAAATATATATTTGAGATATATTTGTCAACCACATATTATTTGTGATAATTCAATTTTAATTACACGCTAATAGGTAAAATTGAGGCGTGGGGTCCACGAACGTAGTAGAAGAATTGTAAAGCAAGCATTAAACAAGACCTTATTCTTTGTGTTGTCTCCGATTTCCCCGTAAATTGCGTTTATCCCACTCATTATTATGTGAATTCTTTGAGGCATTTTAAATTCCATTAATAAAAATGATCTGAACTTGAGTTTTGCCATATTTATTAAACACAAAACAAAAACAATCCTTTACCGTATTGACCAATTCTTTTTCAAATCAGCTCAATAAAAATGTCCGCATTAATAAGGTTGTTGGGATAACATCACGACTGGATAAAAGCAATCAGAAGGATGGTTCCAACGCCCGTTAACTTGCTTTCTTTGGTTGATTTTTTTAGGTGTGTGTTTGAGAGTTCTTTCTATTCTCTTGATACTTTTTGTCGCTCTTGTATGTTTGCTTCATCCGATATGTTTTGTTTAGTTTTTTTTTTGAACGACAAGCTTTGCATCAGTGTATCACTTATTTCAACGACACTCATCATTTGCACATACATGTGCGTTCGGGAGGAAACCCGGATCGCATTACAGGAACCCGAACCTTCAACCATCACGAGGGGCAGGCGGACCCGATTAGAATCCCTAATGGATCCGGGAGAAAACCCCCTGATGTCAATCTGGATATCCATATTTCAGGAAGATTAATTAATAGGATAGGCAGAGCGAGACTCGAACCCATTACCTAACCCCCGGCTCCAACACACAATGTGAAGGGGATGTCGTTGAAGCAATGCTTCGTTGGCGATATGTTTTGTGATAAGAGTTGTATTTTTTCCGTTGTGACTTGGTTGGTGTTAGCTATGTCTAATTTCGGTTATGGCTATAGTATGTTTTCTTTTAGCGAACCGTTTCGTATTTGGATTGGTTTTACCGGTTTAAAGGTTTCTTCATTTGTTGATGACGGTTTAATAATTTTGATAGCAATCGTCATTTTATCCAAAACATAAAAATAAATAAGTGGCGTATAGAGACATACACAAAATGCTCGGTCAAACATGACCCAAAATTTCATAAGAACTTCAAATACTAGTCATCATGTCAAACCATTATTGATAACCACATATTGGAGAACTCCAAATACTAGCCCCTTTGAACACCGTTATTTTCATGACAATGTCTAGACGACTCTTACGGATGTGCAGTCTGCATTTTTCAAACCCGTTGTTAATTAAAACTAGATAACTTTTGTTTTCAAGCAAATGCAATTGACTAAAATGCTGGTTGATAACACAAAAATCACGAACACCCTACCACAAAAGGTGACCATCTTAATATGGAGAACAAAAAGTAAGACTTTTAACAAGATGTGAACTCGACAAAACACGGAATGAACCTTGATTCGATTCTATGCCCATTACGCAATTCTACTACCGAAAATGTAGATCACATATTGGTAAAGTGGAATGTTATTTCAACTATTTGGAAACTAAACTTAAAATGGCGGAACCTTGTTTCACTTTTCATACAAAGCATCGATGAGGCTTTCGTTGATACATAAGGAATCACAAACACTATCTTATGCAAGACGATTTGGTTGGCAACTAAACGGGCATAAGGCTGCGCAATATGGAAATATCATAAGTTTAAAGTATTCTGCAACGAAGATTATGTCACATCTCTATTTATCTCAATACGAGCTAAAAGTTTTGCAGTTGGATATTGAAGAGACCTAAAAAGACATCGATCGTTTGACATCGATGGTTAATCAACCGGGCTATTATTTTTCACTATCAAATAATTGAACTCGCATCGACTCAATTCCTTGTTATTTTCAAACTATGCTGGTGTGTGACAAAGGTACTATGGTAACACCATACTATTGTTAAAACATTTATAGATTTTTAGGATCGGTAATTTTTTATATCTAATGAAAATTAACGGTTATAATGTTATTTTTTTACTTCTAACTTCAAATTAATGAATTAGTTAAGCATCTAAATAAAACTAAAATCAATCAAATTATTAATTCAATATAATTATATTATATATCTATATATCTAAATGAGAAATTCCAAAATGAATAGTAAACTTAATAGGTTTCACAAACTTCCAACAACCTTTGCCTTTTTTAAAATTCAACCCCACCCTTTCTAACACTTAACTTTATAGTTTTCACAAACTTACCACAAACTTCTCACACACAAACTCTCTCATTCACTATAAACTCGTCACACAATTTTTACTATCTAATAACTATTTATTATTATTATTATTATTATTATTATTATTATTATTATTATTATTATTATTATTATTATTATTTTATTATTATATTATATTATATTATACCTATATTCTAAAAGACATACGCCAAATGAATAGTACCCGAGGGTATTTTGGACTTTCCCCTTTTTTTTTCAAATTCAACCACAAACCACCCCACACTTTATCCAAAAAAACAATTCCACCCCCAAACAGGGGGTAAATTGTCAATTAACCATTCTCATAAAAAATCTTAAACAAACTCCACCCAAATATTCAACGGGTCATATCTTCGCCACAAACCACCCCACACTTTATCCAAAATAACAAATCCACCCCCCAAACAGGGGGGTAAAGTGTCAATTAACCATTCTCATAAAAAAATCTTAAACAAACTCCACCCAAATATTCAACGGGCCATATCTTCGCACTCGCAACGAGTTAAATTTTTCCGCCACCATCGTTAAACTCGAAATAATTTTAGGAACACAATGTCACTAGCTATACGCAAAACGGGCGCTTTTTAAAAAACGCTAAATATTTGGGGTACTTTTCATACACGTTAATTCTCCGTTAAATTTTTAAAAGTCGACAACTCCATAGCGAAACTCGGAGATGCACATATATTGTTAATTTTAAATAACATTTAAATCTTTCACGGGTTATACCTTTTAGTTCGACTCGAGTTGCGTTTCAACAACATCATCGTTAGCCACAAAAAAAATTTACAAACTAAACGCAATAAAATACATTAAAAACCGAACCCCGGCGCGAAGCGAGGGTTCGAACACTAGTTATATCTAAATGAGAAATTCCAAATGAATAGTAAACTTAATAGGTTTCACAAACTTCCAACAACCTTTGCCTTTTTTAAAATTCAACCTCACCCTTTCTAACACTTAACTTTATAGTTTTCACAAACTTACCACAAACTTCTCACACACAAACTCTCTCATTCATTATAAACCCGTCACACAATTTTTACTATCTAATAACTATTCATTATTATTATTATTATTATTATTATTATTATTATTATTATTATTATTATTATTATTATTATTATTATTATTCTATATTCTATATATCTAAAAGCAATAGGAAAAATGAATAGTGAAGTTCATAAGGTTTACAAAATTACAACAAACTTTTTTAAAAAAAAATTCAACCACACCCTTTATAATAGTTAGCTTTATAGCTTTTATAAACTTACTACAAGCTTTTCACATTTTATAATTTAAACATAAAACCTCTCATTTATTATAAATCGACCACATAATTATATTATACCTATTTACTAAAAGGTAAAATCTTACAAATAGTGAACTTTATGGTTTCTATAATTTTACAACAAACTTTCAATCTTCCGTAATTCAACCACAACCATTATTATCATTATGCTTTAACTTTACGTTTATTAGAAATCAAACACATAACATTTCATTTACTAATAATCAACCATATAACTTTTCACTTATTATAAATCGTTAATGTTGTTACTATTAATATAATTGTTATTTTTATGTTATTGTTATTATTTGATTTTTTTTACCCATTTCAGTTTATGCCATTTGCTTCTATTTTTTTTTTACTTTTCATAATCGAATTTAGCTAATGTTCTTTCGCCGCATCGCGAGGGCGCCACAACTAGTTAAAGCTTAAATGGGGATTTCAAGTCATGCTAGGTGTAACTTCGCCATGTGTATTTTCAATTTTCAATAAAATTAAAATAAGAAAATTGTACTATGTGCCACGTGAAACTGGGATCAATGTCAAAATGTCAATTGTTAAACGTGGAGGGGCCACGTCAAAGTCGAGGATTTAGATGCTTTGCTGGCATGCCTGTCTGTCACATATTGTCCAACACACTCATTTCACTTTCCACATCGCATTTTAGTAGGTTTGTACAACTCATTTCCCTTATCCATTACAGTATATTTTTATTTTTGTGATTATTTATTATTATTTATTACTCACCACTTTTTATTATATTTCTTTCAATACTTTATTCTCTATTCGTATTCGTATTATTTTGTATAGTAAGGTATTGATCAAGTATAAAACTATGATTATTCGGAGGGCAACTCGTAGCCTTTATTAAAAGACTAAAATCAACTCTTATTTTATTATTGTTTTTTTATCAACAAAAATCTTATTTTAAAATGTCAAGTTTAAGTTTGACTTTATTGAACAACAAAATGTCAAGTTTAATTGTTCATACAGTTTTACGTATCTTGACAATCACAAAAATATATTATATTAAAATGAAAATGAATATTCTTAATACCTATAAAAACGTCTTTCAAAATATTAAATAGGTACGGCAAAAAAAAAAAAAAAAAAAAAAAAAACTAAACGTAACATTTAAAATTACGTTTAAACATACCCAATATAACTTAATTTCTTAATTATAACTCATAATTACCATCAATAAATACCAATACCATATTGGAAAATAAGAAAATTTTGGATTAAAGTAAATATTTATAGTTAACAATTAGTTCAACATAGTGCATATATTAATATAAATGTAATAAGTTTAAACGTAGTTTATAGGGCATTATTTAACAATGTTCTAACAAAAATTCAAATTTAAACATGGAGTATAATTTAGTAAAGGGTTTTACTAACGTGTGACATGTGGCACACATTAAAACGTATTTGTTGATGTATCTATTGATGTACTTTAAAAAATATCATAATTTGCAATTAATTCTTTAAGAAATACCACTAATATATTGGAATTTGTATGGCTGTTTAATTATTATAAACTATTAGTCAACTAAAAATAAAAATAAGAGGTGATTTGAACTTGTAACTCTTAAATTATTTTCACTCTTACAAGAAGTTTATTTACATTTCCAAGTTTTACTATACGACTTTTGCAAATAAAAAATCTAAAAACATTTTATGATAATATAAAATAAATGTAATGTGATGTATATAAAGTAAAGAAAAAAAATAAAGAACGATGATAATATATTTTTTAGTCATGTATTATTTATGTTAATTGTCGATTAACGATTTACCAAAAGGCTTCTAGTCTAGCGGAGTTTAAATTACTCATCAGCCTTAGATTGTGAGTTCAGATTGTGTCAACAACTTAATTGAAGGTGTTAACCATGTTTTACTTATTTTAATACTTTGTAATAAATAACTCAAAACAACACAAATTAATTAATATTAATATGCAAACATATATAACAATATACGTATTTATTATGAAATAGGTCAATAACTACATTTTTTTGGAATAAAGTTGAATCACCGAATTAACAATTGAACAAACTTGTAACAGATTTAATATATTTGTTACCTTATTACGAGGATAAACTTAAACTATAAATTATACTCCGTATAAATTATGTATCAATATTGCGTTCCATTGAATATATTACGTCAGTATGTTTTAAAGGAATCACGAAAAGTCATTTCGGATTTTACTTATTTTCTTTCCAATTTTAGAAGCGGTTGGTACCAATAAAATAATATAAAGTACACATACGGACAAATTCATATTTGCAGTTCGTGCCCATATACTTCTACTTATTTTCAACATGTGCACGTACTTTTCCAAATGTATTAAACACAACGCGAAGAAACCTTAGGCTGCTTTTGATGAAAATGAATGATTTAACGCTAAATGGTTCATAATCTGAATAGTTCAAAGTCTCTGAATAAATCTGGTTCCGAATGAAAATAAGATGTTAGATAATCAATTTGAATGAACGATATGAATTAAGTCAAATTACCTTATTAACTTGTTACATAAATAATAATTTAATATACTTGTTTTAAGTGTTTTGAATATGATTTTATGAGGATATTACAAGTAATTTATGTGGTTAATGGTTAAGGGAGTGTTTCAACTCTGAATTGTTTAGCACCGAATGCTGTCAGATGTCAGAAATAAACGCTCTGAATGCTTAATGGTTTAACATTTTCACGACGAACCATTCAATTAAGAGGTAAACAATCACACCATTAGTTAGTTTAGAACCTAATAATTCTGACATTTAGTTGCATCGGTTACAAAAAAAAACATCTTTAAAAATTGAACGTTTGTAGAATGTAAAAATATAAATTGTAATCGTGACAATGAACAAGAACAGTGTTATATCAAAATAAAAGAAATATGGTACTTGATAATTTATACAAATTACAAATCCATTGTTATATTATCATTTACTTATCCATATTGATTGCTATGGAAAGGTTAAGCTCGAGATATTAGCACAAAAGTTGACGTTGATATTGAACACACACTATATTATATATGGTCGTATGTGTTAGTCAATATTCTCAAACTTTATCAAGAATTAGAGTGCATTTGATAAAACATAATGATTATGTATTATATGGTTTATAATATGAATAACTCAAAGGTATTGATTGAATCTGGTTCTTAATGATAATAAGTTCAATTTTGAATGATTCTATGCAACTTTTATTTTTATTTCGCATATGTCTTTCTGAAATTATAAATAACCGCACGAAATGTTTAATAATTTATCATACAATGCTAAATCATTATATTAATAGCTAAACAAACACGCACCTGCGACCCGCCCTTAGTATCGATACCATGCAACATTTTATAAATCATTCTATGGTGTTATACAAAACCTAGTTGTGTACTTAAAAGGTTATGAATCATTCTATGGTGTTGTACAAAACCTAGTTGTGTACTTAAAGGGGTTAAAGTGTAAATAATTTGAAAACCTAATATAAGCCAAGTTCACGCCGGTAAAGCTGCCGGCCTCCGTTGTTGAATTGAATTTGTGAATAAATAGCCATTTCCTACATTTTAGAAAGAGAAAGTGTGATATTATCTCATAATAATAATAATAGTGGGTGGGTTTTGAGCTGTGATTTAGCTGTATCCTTTCTCTATCTCTCTCTCTCTCTCTCTCTCATTTCATATCCCCCATTTCTCTTCACACGCTCCCCCAAATCTCAAAACCCTCATTCTTCCAAAAACCTCACCTCCATTGTCATCTTTAAAATCAAATTTTTATTCAATTCAAACATCATATCATATGTCTGATTCATTCAAATGAAGAACATTTCATCACATTTTTTCAATCTTATCTACTTTAGTTTTCTTCTTATTTTTCTGTTGTCGTTATCATCTAGTACTCGTAGTATTTCCGATAATGACGGCGCCGTCGCGGGCTCTGGTCCGATAACCGACGGCGAAGCGCTGTACATCCGGCAGCGGCAGCTTTTGTACTACCGTGATGAGTACGGTGACCGAGGAGAAAACGTGACCGTTGATCCTTCGTTAGCTTTTCAAAACCCTAGGTTGAGAAACGCTTACATTGCTTTACAAGCTTGGAAGCTAGCGATACTTTCAGATCCGAATAATTTGACTACCGATTGGGTTGGATCTGACGTTTGTAGCTACACTGGAGTGTTTTGTGCTCCGGCACCGGGTAATCGTTCCGAACAAACAGTCGCCGGAATTGATCTCAACCACGGCGACATTGCTGGTTACTTACCGGAAGAGCTAGGGTTACTTACTGATCTAGCTTTATTTCATATCAATTCGAATCGGTTTTGTGGAACAATTCCTCAAAAGTTTAAAAAGTTGAAGATATTATTTGAGCTTGATATTAGTAACAACAGGTTCGCCGGTAAATTTCCTTATGTTGTTCTTAATTTACCCAAGTTAAAGTTTTTAGATATCCGATTTAATGAGTTTGAAGGAAATGTACCTAAAGAATTGTTTGATAAAGACTTGGATGCTATTTTTATCAATCATAATCGGTTCAGATTTGAATTACCGGATAACTTCGGTAATTCACCGGTTTCGGTTATTGTTTTAGCTCATAACAAGTTTCACGGGTGTCTTCCAGCGAGTATCGGTAACATGTCGGGTACATTGAATGAAATTATTATGATGAACAACGGGTTACGGTCATGTGTACCCGATGAAATCGGGTTGTTGGATCAAGTAACAGTGTTTGATGTTAGCTTTAATGAGTTGATGGGTCCGTTACCGAAGAGTATTTCGGGTTTGGTAAATGTTGAGCAATTGAACATAGCAAATAATTATTTGACTGGGACGATACCGGAGAGTGTTTGCAGGTTGCCTCGGTTGGACAATTTTACGTTTTCGGATAATTTCTTCACGGGTGAACCACCAGTTTGTTTGCGTTTGGCTGCATTTAATGATAGACGGAATTGTTTGCCTGCTAGACCGGCTCAACGGCCGGCTAACCAGTGTAGGTTGTTTGCTTCGAAAAAGATACATTGTAGTGCTTTTAGATGTGCGCCATTTGTTCCAGCTTTGCCTACGCCACCACCACCGTCTCCTCCTGTTCCTGTCCCTTCGCCACCTGTCGTGACTCCTTCGCCACCTGTTGTAACCCCTTCACCGCCAGTTGTAACGCCATCGCCACCGTTTGTAACCCCTTCACCTCCATTTGTCACTCCATCACCTCCTGTTTATACACCACCATCGCCTTCACCTCCCCCTCCTCCAGTATATTCGCCTCCTCCGCCACCACCCTCGCCTCCACCAGTTTATTCCCCACCTCCACCCGCGTATTCCCCTCCACCACCGCCGCCATCACCCCCACCACCGGTTTACTCACCTCCACCTCCTCCACCTTCACCACCACCACCTGTCTACTCACCTCCACCCCCTCCACCATCACCACCTCCACCATCACCGCCACCCCCATCACCTCCTCCCCCAATTTACTCCCCTCCACCGCCTCCACCATCACCACCACCATCACCACCACCACCATCTCCACCACCGCCACCACCAGTTTACTCTCCACCTCCACCCCCACCCCCACCATCGCCACTTCCACCGTCTCCCCCACCACCAGTAATGTCACCGCCTCCACCGTCTCCTCCACCACCAGTAATGTCACCGCCACCACCTCCCCCTTCACCCCCACCACCTTCAATAACACCACCATATTGTGTTAGACCATCTCCACCACCGCCACCACCACCTAGTGCATCCCCTCCACCACCAACTACTGCATCCCCACCACCACCCTTACCTTATTACTATAATTCACCACCTCCACCGCACTCCCCACCCCCACCACATCACTCACCACCTCCACCTACTTATTCATCCCCACCACCGCCGCCAGTATACCATTCTCCACCTCCCCCAGCCCATTCTCCACCGCCACCATCACCACCTCCTTGTATAGAACCGCCACCGCCACCTGCTTGCATTGAATACTCACCGCCACCACCCTCACCATCACCTCCTCCACCAGTCCATCACAATTCACCACCACCACCAAAACCAATCCACCATCCATCACCACCACCTATCGTATACGAAAGTCCACCACCTCCGGCACCATCATATGAAGGCCCACTACCACCCGTAGTCGGGGTCTCATACGCATCACCTCCTCCACCACCCTTCTATTGATTCTTTCAATGTAATTCTCGTACTCAAAAGTCAAACATTCCCTGCAATTAAACTACCGCCACCACCATTGTTGAAATATAGTCATCACTTTGTAGTGATGACAAAACATCAAAAAGATTAAATTTTTTGCGGGTATTAAGTTACAGGATCATCATCAGAGAATACAAACGGACGATGAAGCAGGAAATAGGTAAAAGGAGGATTATTTCCCCAATATTTATACAAATTTGTTATGGGATAAATTTGATTTGTGAAAATAAATTGCCAGGGAAAATTGTAGTTTGCAGACAAGTTTTATGTATAGAGAAACATCATCTATCTTCATCAGTTGATGTTCTGGTTTCTCGTTTTTTCTTCTTCTTTTCTTTCTTATTTGTTATTATCGTACTTATGGTTTTTTTTTTAAATTATATAGTATAATCATCATTATTAACATTTTTACTTGAATTCATTACTTATCATCTTCCTTGTGGCCTAAGATCATTGATTTTTTTTTTGTTCCTCTTTTGTGTTTGTGTTGACTTCTATTTGTATGATGATCTGTACATACTGTCTTTTAGTTTGACTTACAATGATGTAAATTGATTAATTTGATTAATGGTTATTATTAGAAAATTAACAGATCTTGAAATTTGAATTGGGAACAACTACTATACTTTAAATGTCCACCTCTATCTCTAATTGATTGTCGATTTGTTGAATATTGAGGTGATTCATGTGATCAAAATGGTCAACTTTCATTGGATCATTACTATTTTTCTTTTTATTTTATTTTGTGATCCAATGAAAGTTACAAAGTATGAGTGAATGCATAAATATTGGTGGGAGATTTGGACAATGACCTACTGGCCCTAAATAACAACTTTCTTCTTGAATTATTTGCCTTTTGACAACCTGATTTGGATAGCATATTTTTGTATGTACAACTGTTAGGAAAATGACTATTTTGGCATGCAAAGAAGTCAGGTTATAGTTGAAGAATATTAATAATGAGATATAAATGTATAATTTTATTTATAGAATGAAAAACATACATCTAGCTATTTCTTGACACATGTATACTGTTTGGCTCTCACAACTACGATATTCGGTTCCGAAAATAGAAAGTCATTCTTCTATCTCGGTTAAAACAATATACCTCTGCCATAGCCCATATGTCACGATCTTTTTATCAATCTCATAAATCATTTTTTTTTTTTTTACAAGATCTGCATTTTAGACTACTAAGTATACGAAGCATAGAAGTTGGAACTTGCAAGTACACAAATTGTTAAATCATGCAAGTATCGTTATATAAGCTGTTTTGGGGATCCAAAATATAATATATGTGGTTGCTTCAAGATTTCGGTTCATTCCACATTGGGATTCAATCAAGTGGCTTGTGATAATTTTTTTAACTTCTCCCAAAGTATTTTTTAAATTTTAAAAGAAAATAATTAGTAAATCGACCCTCACATTCATATAACTAACATGTTAAATACACAATGTCCAACATCAATCAAGTCTTGTATGATTTTGAAAGTCATTATTTTAACATGCTAGATTTAAAAAACACTCCTGAACCTGAAAATGTTATAATTATAAAGTTGAAAGACATAAAAGTGTTGTAAAACAATGAGCATATATTAGCATCATTCATATTTAATAAACCATGACAATGTGTTGTTGTCTCATTTAAGACATATATATCTATTCACAAGCATGTAAGTAGGCAACCTTGAAATGACCACCTCTTTACATATGGCTGGACCATGGTTCATTATTTTTATCATGCCCTGAAAACATGACTAAAGCATCACGAACCATGACCTCAACCACAAGCCACATGGTACTAATTGCATGTGAACCTTTTTGGTCTAAACAGAGAAAGAGAGTCTCAATGGATAACTAAAGTTGGCCTAAACCTTTTTTTTGTTGAATGGATGGTTATGTGGTGTAAAGAAACCTCCATTAGTTGGCACAACCAAAAATGTCAATCCCTAAAAGAAACAACCTAGTGTTTCTTTTATCGTTTGAGAGTTTTTACATATCATGCGAGTAGCAAAATTGCCATTCAGCCATTCTTGTCGATGGCCACAAATTTTATTTTATACAAGGATAAAGAATATGTCACTATTATGCATTTAAGTTGTGTGTAGAGTTAATAAATTATTGATTAAAAAACTCGTTAAAAATTACTTTTTTTTAGTGTAAACTTTTTATAATTACAGAAACAAAAAAAAAATATGTTGATTATACACCTAACTATGTGTATAACAGCCTCATATTCACCTTTACTATTTTTATATATTGTTATTAGTTATTATAATTTTTTTTTTTTTTTGGATAAAACGTTATGTGCCTTTATTCTTCCTCACGCTTTTTAGAGCCTTCCGTTTTGATTTTCAATTTTTAATTATTTCATATGGATGGTATTTTTGTAGTTGAAAGAATAAGTGAAAAAGGCGAGTTATGAATATTAGAAATCTTACACTACTAAAATAGATCGTGATTAAACACATCGTTAATACGTATTACGGAGTATCATATAAGTTAGAGTTACCATTTAATGTTTCATATAACAAAAATTAAGGATCATTATGGTGCTAATGTGAAACACTAGCATTTTTTGTGGTTTAATTTTCCACAATCAAGAATAGATTTTACTACAAGAAGTTGATGTAATGGTAGTGACTTGCCTTCTCTTATGGAATGTCAGAGGTTCGACTTTTACTCCCTGCAAAATTTTCGTTGTGTTTACCCGCCCAATCTCATGGGACTTGGAGGTTATGGGTGTCTTGCATTCGGGCCTCACCCGAGGAGGTTTTACCACACACGATGCTCGTAAGAATTCATCGCGGGGGTTTTCTCCCGCGGGGCGGTAGGATTGTAATGATTCGTACCAAGGGAATGATCGAGTGGGTGAGTAGCGACAACGGGTACGCCTCCCCGTCAGTGACTCCTAACCACCATTCAGAAAAAATCAAGGATAGATTCTTATTGGATTATGTATTTTAAATTTATTACGGTAACAAGAATCTTTTAAATAAGCTCCAAATTTTTTTTAACGGCCAATTTTATTAACACTCACGCTTAGGGGTGGGCAAAACCGGATATCCGAAATTTCGGATATCCGAATTTCGGATATCCGAAAATTCGGATAGTGAATACGACCATCCGAAATCCGAATCCGAAATTTCGGATATCCGAAAATCGGGTATCCGAAATTTCGGATTCGGATTCCGGATTATCCGAATATCCGAACTATATCTAATAAATGCAAAAAATACAAATGGCAATGCATATAGTATTACATAACAAGTCATATACGCCTAAGTTCAACATTCTATAGTTCGTATTACAAAATGTTCAAAACACGATTAATACATCATCGTAAAATACATAACAACGTACAAAATATGATTAACACATCATCGTAACACAAACATAACAGTTATATCTGGTTAACTGTTTATATAGAGATATTCATACAAATTATCTGCTTAACATAAATTGCTATATTTCTTATAACTTTTGA
Organism: Rutidosis leptorrhynchoides; assembly: GCF_046630445.1. Classification (NCBI taxonomy): domain Eukaryota; kingdom Viridiplantae; phylum Streptophyta; class Magnoliopsida; order Asterales; family Asteraceae; genus Rutidosis; species Rutidosis leptorrhynchoides. The sequence goes on along the minus strand of NC_092342.1, from coordinate 346,601,266 downwards.
TTGTGATTTATTTCTTATATAGTGATTTATTCTATATCAAATAATAACTTTATGTTTTCTAGAACGCGAATCAAGTTATAATTAGTATGTCATAATCGTTACAATAAAAATGATACAAATTCATCTTTTAAGGATGAACCAAACAAAAAGTGTATCCAAATATGAATGCAAGTTAAGTTCAACAAGAAAGAGTATTAATAAAAGTTCAAAGGATACTAACTTTACTCTTTGTAACGATTGATTGTTTCTATCTGTTATCTTTGTTCTTTTTACTCTTAAAAGTTAAAAGTTTAGTTTACCTTGAAAGCTATAAGGTCCATAAGCAATAACATTGGGCTACTAACTATAAATACAATAAATATATTAATAATAAGTGTACTTTATTTCGGATATCGGATTATCCGAATATCCGAAAATTTTGAAAAATTGATCCGATATCCGAATCCGAAAATCCGGATATTCGATTTTCTGGATCAATTTTTCGGATAATTCGGATTGCGGATTCGGATTCGAGTATTATGCCCACCCCTACTCACGCTCTGGCATGCAGCTAGAGGAGGCAACAAGCAAACAACTACAAAAGGGCTTAAAAGCCAAACATTCTTAGAAACATTAAAACACATTTCTTCTTCAGAGCACTGAAGAGAATGTTATTGCTATATCTCCATATGATCCATAAAACAACGATAATCGTGTAAAGTCAAACCTTGACCATCGAAGAAGCACTACAAGTCTCTAGCCACGCAATTCAAAGATGCCAAGAATCAGAAGCTGGAACATCTTAGTTAATCCAAGATTGAATCCTAGAGCAAACTTGGCGAGATGTAGCACACGAAAACAGAATATGATCCGAAAATTCGATAGCAAATCCGAAAATTGAGCACCCGATATGATTAATTTTCAAGCCTCTTTTGGATAAATTAAGTCTAGTAAGTAGTTTATCCAGAACAACCCTTCATATAAAAATATTTACCTTACGTGAAAGAGTCGAAACTCTTCTTGTACTCACTTTAGACGATGGAAGCAAATAAACATCAAATAAATACCTAACATCTTTAACCAAAAACTTACCATCCGAATTAAAAGCACTGAACCAAGAATCTAATTATGCTCACGGATTTGGACATTAACAAGCAACAACATTAATTCCTCTCGCAACACATGATGAAAACAAGAACGGAAAGGACAAATTCAATTCTAGTGTCACTCACCATCAACCCATCTATCGCGTATGAAACACTCTCGACTAGCAATTAAATCATAGAGACGGCAAAATCTGATAGCTAAAGGAGAATCACCGATCGAAACATTAGTAAGCTTCAACATTTGTTGTTTAAATATTGCAACATCATACAGAGTATTTGTTTATTTCACCATGAGATTTTGTGGGTCATTGTTTATTATTGGATGATAATAGTTTCACGATCAAACATCCGTCACAATTGTGCAATACTCCGTATATATTTGTGCCATACATGTCAATAATGCAATATATCAATTTTTTAAAATGGAAATTTCAATCCTTATTATTATTAATCTAGAACCATGCATTTACCTTTGCTTATTTATATTGTCAATCTAGATGAAAGTAATATTTCATTATTATTATCTTTCCCTTGTCTTTTATTCATTTAGTTATTGGTTAGAAATGTCAATAAGTTGATGATTTAGTATAACATCCATCTAATCATCACTCCACTTTTTATATCATTTTCACTTGTCTACAATTTTTTTTCCGAAAGGCAAGCTTGCATCAGTCCGGACCGAATCCTAGTCATCATTTGCACACACACGCGCTTTCGGGCAGGAAACCCGAACCACACTATGAGGATCCGACCCTTAAACCATCCCGAGGGGCAGGCGGGCCGGACCTTAGTCCCGGAGCGGGTCGGTAAAACCTTCCCTTTGGGCCACCTTCAAGGAATATATTTCAATTCCTAGAGCGGGTGACGAGGTTCGAACCCGAGACCTCTAGCCCTGCGAGTACACAAGTGTAACCGCGGTACCGCTGGACCGAAGATCCGTTGGTCACTTGTCTACATTTTGACCTTTTAAATTCTATCATATATATATATATATATATATATATATATATATATATATATATATATATATATATATATATATATATATATATATATATATATATATATATTACAATTGTGCAATACTCCGTATATATTTGTGCCATACATGTCAATAATGCAATATATCAATTTTTTAAAATGGAAATTTCAATCCTTATTATTATTAATCTAGAACCATGCATTTACCTTTGCTTATTTATATTGTCAATCTAGATGAAAGTAATATTTCATTATTATTATCTTTCCCTTGTCTTTTATTCATTTAGTTATTGGTTAGAAATGTCAATAAGTTGATGATTTAGTATAACATCCATCTAATCATCACTCCACTTTTTATATCATTTTCACTTGTCTACATTTTGACCTTTTAAATTCTATCATATATATATATATATATATATATATATATATATATATATATATATATATATATATAATGGTTTAAGATTTAATGTAAGAATTGTATTACTGAAATTGGGGGGAAAAAAAAACAATTGAATATAAACGATAAGAGTAACATTGTCCAATAACTTTTAGTTTATACTCCCCCACAACATTGTTTGATTTTTTTCCTTCTTGAATTTAAGATATAGTAATGAACCGTCTGATTTGCCCTAGATCTAATATAATTACAAAGAGTAACTAATAAATTAATTGATATATTTAAAGTTAAACTTTCAAAATTAACAAAGACATCATTAAAACTTAAATGATATTTAATAGTTATTTAGAGAAAGTAACGGTAATTTTGGGACAAACAAAAATAGAAAGGTGAACACCTTTTTTTTGGGACGGGAGAGTAATTTGCATGTAACATGAATTGTGGCAGAGATTGAAACAAAATTCGAATCTTAATTTCAATTTTACCAATAATTAGGGTTTTGAAATTTGAATTTGAACTAACTTACTTTTTTTAACGACAGTATTAAAGTCGTTGACGGGGCCATTAGTCACCCACTCGATCATATTTAGGAAGTCAAATACCATGCTCATTTTTTACACCTGTTAGGAGGAAACTTCGGGATATTGCACCTCAAATAAACTCTTGAGGGAACTTTGTTATATATAGACAGATTCTACTATTTGCCAGAAACCCTGGAGGACTTCATATCCAATTGCAAAGCAAATTCCATTATAAAATCCCCAATTAAGGCTCGAACTCAAGACCTCTAGACACCTAGAAAAAGGCGATAACCACTAAACTAAATGAAAATGGTCAAACTAATTTACTTATCAATTAGAATCTTTAATTAACAAACTAACTACTAAGAATTACACTATTTCAATCGTTCGACCTACACATTTCAATTTTATTCAGCTACTGAAGAATTGGCAACAGAAACATGAACGACGATTTTCAATCGTCTTTGGTTGTCGAAGATTGACAATGAAAACATGAACAAAGATAAAGATACAAGTATATATTATTACGTGATTTGAATCGATATATGAACATAAAAATGAAATTCAAATAACCTCTGGTATCAAAAAATAATATGTGTGATCAATGTTCATATTAACACATTTGAATCGAGGAAATGTGATTATGAACATATGAACGTATAACCAATTATTCGAGTGCATTGTGGAGCGAAGTATATGGAAGTATGTTGTGATCAAACCCGTCCACAAACCATTTTTGGACCGATTACAGCCACACTAAGAACCACACAACTATGTATAAGTAAATAACAAATTTAAAAAACATAAAAATAACACTCACACAACATTTTATGTGGTGATACTACTCGTTTCGTACACATTTTATTCGCAATATCGGTCCCGTTTATTCCAATTTTGTGCGTATTATTGAAGATTTATTGCTTATATTTGGTGAACACTGAGAATTTGTTATCTAGAGCGGTTTATGAGGTAGTTGCAATGATTTAAGTGTGATTTGAAGCGTGTTGGTTAGAGGAGTTATATATTACGGTTTGAGGCGGATACGAGGGTAAAAGTCAAAAGAATTACAGGCCAAACTGAGATTCTGATAACTCGCATTCGCGAGTCTCGCCATGTAGGAAACTCGCGTTCGCGAGTGTCTTCGAGCATATATTCCAGTCGCGTAAATAGCAAAAATGAATGTGAATATTGAGATTTCGGAGGTTTGCGTGAAAAAGAACCATGAAGCAGAAACCTAATGTTCAAGAAGGAAGTTATCACTTTTTTACTTTGACCATTTTTGAGAGCAACCTGGACGATTTTTGGTGATTTTTGAAAAAATCCAAAGTCATTCAATCAGAATTACACATGTTTTTTTAGTAGTGTTGCAACAATAGGTTATGAAATGTGCCGCAAAGTAGGCTTTACTGAATAACTATTTCACTATTTTATCTTCATGGGCCATATTAAGAAGTTTTTATAGGAAGAAGAATTAGAGGTTATTAAATGGACCCTTGATGATTAATCAAACTCACATGGGTTACCAAATATAAAATTCAATGTGGGCACTAATAATTTTGATTGAGTGGTTTATGAAACATTGGTTCAACCACCATTTATTTATATGGATAATTCAGAGTGTTGATTAGTAGGTCATATCTAGTGAGTGATCACCCACTTGTATTAATACTCAAATGGATCTTCTTATTCCACTAACCAAATCTCTATGATTTCTACTCACTACCTTCCATCAATTAAAAAACTAAATAGTTTACTACTCCCTCATCTCCAAGATATTGTATACTTAATAAGTTTGTTAGATTTAATATATAATTTAATAAATGTCAATTTTGCTATTAAAAATCTATGATATTTGTTAGTTATTTTTATCCATGTGGATAATTTTATGATACGCATTCAAATAATAAGGTAATTCAAAATGAATATATCACCGTAAATAGATTACATAATCAAAAACATGATATACGATGTTCTTTTAAGTTACTAACTCCGTAAACAGTTCCTAGTTTATAATCAAAAATCTTCTATTATTAGTAAGGTTATTTTGGGGTATTAATTTAGCATGAATTTTACTTAGTGAGATTCTAAAAGTACACGTAACGTAGTTAAACATTGTAGGTGCTTTGGTCCAGTAGGTGAAGGCCCAATATTAGAGGCATCAAGAGTTGAATCGATTATGAGAAATTATAGTGGATCTAAACCTTGATCTGTTGATAGCCCAAATATTTTTGTTTTCTTAATGGATATGCTCAACGATATTAAAATGTTTTCCAAAAGGCGGACGTGAAGTTCAAGGCCCAATTATTTATAAAAAGTTGGTATAAGAATCTATTAAAGCTCTAAAATGATTATATTATCATTAAGTTAATTACCTTTTAATTTTTATAATAATAATGTCATAATTACATATTAATTTAATTAAAAAGATAATAGAAAATCTTTTATAAAATGAAATAGTAATCTCTCCTAAATTATAATTTTAATTTTCTAAAAAAAATTAAAAGACATTTATTATTACTAATTATTATTATTATTATTATTATTATTATTATTATTAAAAGTATAAATACTCAATTTTAAGCAAACTTCATTATTATTATTTACTTTTAATATAATAATTATAATTATAATTATTATATTATTAATATTCAAATATGGATTCTTTTTACGAAATTAATTACGTTACATATGTATGCGAAAATACATGTCTCTATATATTTGTAAAAACAATGACAAGTTTCTTAGTCAAACGGGTCATTAAAATAAATGACTTCAGCATTTACTTTCACTTAATACCTAAAACATGTCATTAAATTGTTTTGTTTAAACAAACTCGTAAATCTACGGGTCATTTTACTAGTCATATATAAATCATTTTTCATGGTATGTTAATTTAGTTTGAGTTCTTTATATTATTAAGGAGGTCACAAGGTACACGCACGACCAATCTCGAAAACTAAAGTACATAAAACAGATAAGAAAAAAGGTCATTTGGCTCTAACGAATAATACAAGCTTTTAAAAAAAAAAACCCTTTGGGTCTTGCTAGAGTGTTAGTGAACTCTGATTTATTTTTTTCGGGACCTTTGATTGTTGTTTTGGACCTATTGTGCCCCGCCTTCGCCGTGTTTCCCTAGTTCCCATGGATCTCAAATCTCTAATTATGTCCATATATATAAAACTTGTCTCATGATCGGTCCATCACCTTATTTCCCCTCTGGGCCTCCCCTGGGTAAACGAACAGGTAAACAGTTGAGGACAAAAACACAATATAATTTTATTCGGAAATACATGGCTTCACTCGATTTGTCCGTGACCTTTTTAAACTCTTTATGTAATCACCTCAAAATATCTAGGAGGTAACAGGATGTTTGTTTTTGTTATATTTTCTGTTATTGAATCATATATTTTCAGCACCAAAATTCATTTTTATTAAGTTGAATATTAAAATGAAAAAAAGTTGAAATTAAATAAACAAAGTTAACGAGGTTGTACACATTCCCCTTATAGTTCTCAGGTGTAGACATGATTATAGAAAAGGATGGTGAATTGGTGATGCTTTTTGACATTGGTAATACTTTAATAGGAAGGACTGCAGTAAAATTTATAAAGCAAGGTTGTCACCAAGTAAAAGCAAAAGGTGAATTTGACATAATCATAACCCATAACCACCTTTTACCTCCTACTTCGAGTTTACATAATCATCTAAATATGACACCTATGTTAATGGTGATATTACTTTTAATTATAATGAAGAATAAAAATATACAAATTAGATGAACATTATAAGAGAGCCAGTATTTTTTCCATAAAGATGTATATGGTTTAACTAATTTATCATTAAAAAATTTGATGTTAGAAGTTTGAATCTATTATTACTTTTTATGTAGATGTGCAGATCATTGTGTCATGTGTTGGTTGAAGAATAAAATTTAATGTTCGTGCAAACGGCATTTGAAAATAACAAGTAGGGTGGTCAGCCACGCGTTGCGGCGGCCACCCCAATGATGTTTACGGTAAACTTTTTGTAGCACATAACTATATATATAACAAAAATATTAAAACATTAATGCGTTTAACATAACTCTAAGAAACAATAATCCGCTTAAACTTATTTAACACTTTTTACAATTTTAAACAAAATAGGTCGTCATTCGCATTTTTTCGTTTTGATTATCGAGCAGTCGGTGTGAGCTTTTATAGTAATAAAAAATAAAAAAGTTGAAGGTCAAAAATTACAAATTAAAAAGGTAAAGAGCTAAAAACTTGGTGTAAGAATTATTAAATTAAAAATTAAAGGGGCTAAATTATAAAACGTAAAACTAAAATAAAAAAAAAAAAAATTTAAAATGTTAATAATGGAAGGGGGAAAAAAGCAAAAAAAGAAGAAGAAGAAGTTGAGGCTCGGAATTGAATCCATGCAAACTTTCAAACATGTAATCTGTGATGTCACTGAACCAAAGAAACTTTCATTTATCACCCCAGTAATGCAGTATTTAACATATAAAATTTAGGTGTTAATATATAAAAAACAAGTTGAAAAGACGTTCGCTACAGTAATTTACCCCTTTACCAATTGAATATAAATACAATACAATACAATACGATGAGAGGTAGTCACTTTTATATAATTTTAAACATTTCACATTTATAGCAGATTATGATAGACGTTCATTAATAGTTTTTATTTTTTTCTCAAAAAACTTGAACTTCATAAAAAATTAGAGTTCTTCATCAAAAAAATAAGACTCTAAACACAAGTACAAAAAAGGCAATGAGGCCCACTAAGGATGGCAAAATGACCGTCCTCGATGGGTAAACTCGAAACCAGACACTTTTTGGCTGGATTCGGGTCAGGGTATTCCGGTCAGGGCCGGGTATGGGATATTTTTTTATTTTTTTGCGGGTTCGGATATGAGGATAGGTTTTGATACAAACTCGCATACCGATCCATATACCCGACCCGAAGGAGATTTCAATTTCATTAATAACAATAATAAAATTTAGTAATAATAATATAAGCTACTATGTGGTATTGTATTATCTTTCTGTATTTATATAGAGACATTCTGATGTAGTTTTCATTTTAATAACATTATCGAAACAAAAAATGAAATAGATGAACTATAGATGATAATGACCAACAACAGGGATATTCGATACTCGCGAGAAAACCCAATAACCCGAGAGTTAGTAAGTAAATGGGGATCCCGTTTACCCGTGGGGAAATTCGATCCCCCATATGTGATGACCCAGAAATTTCTGACCAAATTTAAACTTAATCTTTGTATGATTAACGTTTCCGACACGATAAGCAAAGTCTGTAAAACTGAATCTCAAAATTTTTGAACTACTTTTACCCTTCGGTTGTTCTCGACGATTCGCGAACAATTATATGTAAATAGATACATATATATACTATAACTTGAAAACGTAACAAAGTGTTAGGTAAATGATACTGTGCGTTAAACTTATTGGTTTGATTATCTGATTGATATATTTAACTATGAAGTTAAAAGATTATGCCAAACGGTTGAATTATAAGATATTTATTGAGTCCCTTAAGGATTATAATATTATTACGGGTCTCTGTTGTGAGGCCCACGTTGATTTGGGAAATCATTCATTTTTAACGGTATTCGGAAAATGGTAAAGTGTTAGATAATGAATGGTAGATAAAAGTTAATGGAGAACTAAACTGCATCATACTCAATTGATTTTGTTTCAAACGTGCGAAAACGTTTTTCGATATAATAGAATTTGTTAATTAAGTGTGTTTGTTTAAATAACGTAATTTGGACACATATAATAATAAGGAATATTAACTCTTAGAATTAGTTATATGAATAACGTGCTATGTGTATTTTAAAACGTGTTTATTAATATTGAAAATATATATTTAATAATATGATAAAATGTAATATTAATTTGGTTATAAAACGTATGATAATACTATTATATTAGTAGATAACGAGATGATGATTTATAGAAGTAAATGACCAAAATACTCAAATGTATAAGTTATATTTCGAGTGGTATTGTTTATGGATAATTTAAGTCTATATTTTGATAAAGGTACGAGTCACGAAACGTAAAGTACAAGTTTTCTAAGCGTACGAAAGGACGTTCGAAAAACCGAAACCGGGACATAAGTCGAGTGACGATGTACGACTTATCGGAACAAAAATTACAAGTCAACTTTGCACGTGAATATAATATAATATATAATTAATTAATATAAATTAAATATATTATATACATATTATATAATAATATGTCGACGAGGAAAATAACAAAAATCATGTGAGATGGATTCAGAGGCCATGCGATCGCATGGCTGTATGCCTGTGAACCCATGCGATCGCATGGGGACCAGGTTCAGCAAACATCTATAAATCACGATCGAATTCAGCTAGTTTGTGCATTCATTTCTCTTCTCTCGTTCTCTCTACATTATTATTATATTTATATTATAATTATAATTATTATTATTATTATTATTATTATTATTATTAATTCTAATATTACTATTAGTAGTATTAGTGTTATTATTAAGTATTATACATAAAATACTACGACGAGGTGCTGCTCGCATGTTTTCAAAATGGGTTTTCGAACGAGATAGAGCTAAGGAAACTATAGGTTATAGCTATGGAGATTAAGGGTAATGATCGTGGGTATTATTTGCAAGTCAAACCTAGTGTTTATCATCTCTGTTGCATCTACGTACTTTCCTGCAATATTGAATCACAATATTGATACGCGAGCATTCATATCTTATCTTTTATATATTAATAGTGTATCCATGTCTAGTGCTCGAGTATATATATTTATGCATGCTTGTATGCTTTAATTTTGTCATTTGATAGTTTATGATGAATCACGAATTTAATACATATTTTACTGATAAAAAGTATATGATATGCATGTTATTGGAAAGTTGGCGAAAAATCAGTAACTTTTCATTTAGAAATCGCGTAATTTCGATGAACGAATTAAAAGATATGATCAACTGAATTATGATTGACGTTAATTGAAATTGCTTTTGAATCTGCAATTGATATTTAAACAACTTGTTTATAAGATTGATAAATTGGATTTTTAAATATCACTAATCGAGTAAATGAATTTCTATATAAGGCACGTCTCGTCTTGTTGAGCAATTGTCAAAATTGATTGTTTTATCATATTTTAAAGCCTTATAAAACTATAGTTTAATTTTACAAGAATTGGAAAACTATGTGAAATGTTAAAATATTTCGATTGCCATGATCATTCAACTATTGTATTGAGTCAGATTAACTTGTTGAAACGACTTTTGATAACTTTGGTATGTCGATCTCGAGCATTAGGATTGTAATACACTATGACCTGACTTAGCTTGATAGACATTTATTGATCAACATATGTTCTCTAGGTTGAGATCTACGGTCATTTGGTATTCCGAGTTTCGGTCACATTTCGGTGAACGACTTTATGTGCTGCTAAGGTGAATTTCATTTGCTCCCTTTTTAATTGCTTTTGCAATCTATATTTTTGGGCTGAGAATACATGCACTTTATTTTAAATGCAATGGATACAAGTACATACTAAATTCTACACTGAGTTTGAACCGAAAATCCCTTAGCTTTGGTAACTAGTAATTGCTGGTTATAAGAACTGGTGGGCGCAAATAGTTGTATATGGATCCATAGGGCTTGACATTCCCGTCTGTTCCAGGTATAGAAATCCTAGCCTGAACTATAAAATAGACGTATGCTATTTGAGGTTAGTACACGTTGGATTGCGTATTGTATATGTTGGTTGCATGTATGTTAAAATAGGGGTACTTATTATAGACGTTAAAGTTTAGTTACCAGGGTGCTCAATCTTGTAGAATATTTTGATAAACGTTTCTGGATGAAACAACTGAAATCTTGTGATACACCTTTATATACGGATTATGCGCAACATTAAAACTATGAGCTCACCAACCTTTGTGTTGACACTTGTTAGCATGTTTATTCTCAGGTTCCCTAGAAGTCTTCCGCTGTTTGCTTATATGTTATACAAGCTATGTGCATGGAGTCTTGCATGCTTTTTTCGAGAAAACGTTGCATTCACAAAATCATCACCATGTATCTATCTTGACTGCATTGTCAACGGAAGTATTATTGTAAACTATTATTTATGGTGATTGTCTATATGTAGAAATCATCAGATGTCGAAAACCTTGGATTTAAATATTAATTTATGGTATACCTTTTCAAAAGAATGCAATGTTTATAAAACGTATCATATAGAGGTCAAATACCTCGCAATGAAATCGATGAATGACGTATTCGTCCATATGGATTTGGAGCGATCGTCACAGTTGGTATCAGAGCGTTGGTCTTAGCGAACCAGGTCTTGCATGAGTGTGTCTAACTGATAGTTGTTAGGATGCATTAGTAAGTCTGGACTACGACCATGTCTGCATGTCAAAAGTTTTGCCTATCATTTCTTGTCGGAAATTACCTGTCTATCATCTTAAGTCTAAATGCATCTTATTACATTGATTGCATAGATAGTGTATAGACAAAATTCATATCTTGGCATACCTATTACAGTAAACTTTGTCTAACATCTTCCGTAAAATCCTCCGTAACTTATGAGATTATGGTATTATAAATATATATGTAAACTATGTATTGAGAAATACCAAATTAGTCCTATAATCTATTTTATTCCAAAAATCTCTTCCTTGATTACACAAAATGGATCCTGTATCTAGTTCAAATTCCTTAGATTCCGACAGCTATTCCGATATGGATTTCCACTCGAGCTCCGAAAGCAGCGTAATCGGAATGGATCAACCAATTAGCCATCACCTATTCTGGATGAATTGGGGATGGGTTCATAGCCTACTTAATTATTGGAGACAAGAAGATGGTGATCCCTTCCATCTACCACATTCACCTCTTGGCGAAGAACCCGAAGCACTTACCGGCGAACCTGTTCGAAACACCATTTTCTCTCTCATTTCCAGAGTATCTCGTCACGATTATATACTATCCCATATTCTAAATATTATTTATCCGATCGTCCGAACCACCGATCATCCCAGTATAATAGAAGAAGTCAACGAGCTTCGTGCTCGAGTAGTGACTTTGGAGAACATGATGCGCAACTTGCAGGCACCACCAACATCAGCGGGAACAGTACCACCAATAACAACACCAACAGTACCATTACCACCACCAACAACATCCCCATCACATGCCTCAAAATCAAAATCTGTACCTCGGATATCAACATCATACGCACCATAGATACCAAGGAGTACCGGCAACAACAAACGATGAAGTATGGATTCATAACTTCATCGGAGAAATATTCTATGACGATTATATAATCTATAATCTTAGAGATTATTTATCCCAGTTCTAACCTTGAATCAGATGAATGGATGGATAGAAGTAATACAAGGAAGAGTAGAAACCCTGACAAGGAGTGGTGCACGATTTTCAAGCTAGACTTGTTTTACAAATAGCATCAATAGTACTGTCAACATCACCAACACCGTCAGTACCGTCAGCATCATCAGCACTAGCAGCACCTATAACATCATAAGCTCCGCCAGTTCAAGAAAGCACCGTGGACATCAATACGAGTCAACAACGAGTATATTGTATCAATGAGTTATGAAGTATTAACTCAATTCCTCTAAAGAATTTATATGTATATCTTATATATATAAATTTTAAAACCATCATAAATCTTTTAGTACTAAGCTATTATGTATGAATTGAAAAAGGGTAAATATTACTCGGTTAAATTCATATTACTAATATGCTATGATGTACATCCTTCGTTAACAACTTAACCTTCGTTAACTACAATCTCTGTTTCAACTCAATGAATTCTATTTCATAATAAACCAAGTGTATTATTCAATTACATAATTGATTTTACATTTTCATTTTCGATGTACTCGAAACTTTCCAGGAAACATCATCTGTGCCTTGTAAGGTTCACAAAAATTCCACGAGCATCAACATCCTTCACCGAGGAATAAGAATAAATAATGAAGTATCCATTACATTAGCGAAATACTCCGCAAAGATTATGTAATCTTTAATGTTTTAGAGATTAATCATTTCTAAGTCAAGCCGGAAATCAAATGAGCTTAATATGATATTAACTCATTAAATCTGTATTACATCTGAAGAAAATATACATACATATATTTTCATAAAGACGGTAATAAAAATTCTTTTGTACAAAGTATTAATTTTGAAATCTTTGACGGGTAGGAAATACCCGAGAAATATTTAAGTTCGCAATTAATATGTTACACTGTACATTCTTCAACTTTGATTCAAAAATTATTAACAATACTCACAACGATATACAATCGTTTTCATACAAATTCAATTACATATTCTGATATTGACGGATCAGAATCCAAGTCATACCTCTGAACCGGTGACATCATTCTTAGATCTCTACATCTTTCAAAGCTATACTTTGACTTCAAAACTATGAAAGATCCTTTAGCATTGTTATTACCGAAAATAATCTTGCAATTCCTTTTCAAAGTATCCAGTTTTATCACACTTTCAACCAGTCAACTTCGACTTTTCAGATTAACCTTATTATAATTTTGGTATATACATTTTTGTTACTGGGGAACCTTTCATGTTCCACCACATTAACAGTAAACGTACCAGCAAATTCATTAATCTGTGACTTAAAGTCTCTCTGAAAAACCATTATAATTGTTCATTGAAACCCTATCATGTACCCATCCACATCTTGTAACGGTAATTGCCATACCAACTACCGGGAATTAGCAATCAGTATTTCTAATTTCGCAGCAATTCTAGGCCAACAGTTATATATATATATATAATGTCTATCTTCTAGACTTACATACTTCGAAGGTGAAGCTTCTGAAAAACACCCCAAACTGCGAAATTAGTTCTCCGAAATTGGAAAAATGCTGATGAAGCAGCAAAAACTGTAAACGACCTTAACAGTTAAAAGTTTGATGATAAAGAATAGTATGGTGGTAAAGCTGAGAAAAAGAGAAGGTTTGGAACTGGAAAATGGATTGAGCAGACCATGAAGGAGGCTGTAGACAAATCACAAAGACTAAACCTGCCTTCAAAGAATACAAATGATTCAGTATCTGCTGAAGTCATTAACGAATACCTTGCTCCTGACTCTAAATCTTTACCAACAAATCTTCTTCATCATCCTTCGATATTAGAAATTCTAAGATATCATCATATCTTTCATTATAAATATATTCGATATTTCTGAAGATATCTTCATAACAATTATTATCCGAAATTATTAATCTCTTCGCGTTATCTGTGTTACATCATAAAAGAAACTATTTTAGTTTCTAAATTCTAAAAATTTCAAAAAATGGATGGTTTGAAGTAGTGTTGGGAACTGAAGCATGAGTTAGTATAATATAATGACACTTGATCAATGTAATTATATTACAGTAAGTCATGATGAGTTTCTAATAGAACATGATGATTCACAGATCACACCCTCATCATGAACCATGTTACATAACTTTTTCATTCTATTTAACCTCTAAACATATCAAGAAAATATTTTTCTTGATGATTCGGTCTTTTCCAGATATTCTGGTAATTTGAAAAATCAAGATCGTGCCATTACAATTTCTTTCTTAGAACATTAGTTATGTTCATCCAAAACTTCATATCTACGAATTCTGGACCATTATTCGCTTGACTTAAAGTTAGGAAGAGAAAACGAAAGCATGAAGCTCCGAAATATAATGAAAAATATAAAGCCCGACAACAACATATAAATTACAAACCGTGTATATCAATGCGTATAGCAATATAAAGACACGGAAGAATGAAAAACACTATAACCCCAAGGTAATAGTAGAAGAAAATAACCTCCTCTGGTGGCAGATGAAAAAGAAGAATGAAGGATACGATAGCCAAGAAAATATAAAGAATCATAACTGGATTAAGTATTTTCACAATCTATTAAGAAGTATGAAATAAGGAAGAAGATTATAGGAGTGGTGAAAATAAATGAAACGGAAGAGGTTAATATATAGCGAAATAACAAACAGAGAAATCGAGGCCAGTGACCACATCTAAGTAAAGAAGATCTTAATATCCGTAATTCCTGAAGAATCAAATCTTATTTAGATTATGAAGATTTTCTATCCCTTAAATTCCGAAAATCAATCGTTACTACGTCAAAAGTTAAGACGAATCTTTATTCTTCATTTCACTCTTTTACGATAACTTCTCTCATACGCTTCGAGTAATCGGATTGTTTTATCCATATTATTCAACGGTGATAAAATTCTATTTATCAACTCATATTCGTCATGAAAACATTTTTATTGTTAGCCATGACGACCTCACTCAAATTTCGGGACGAAATTTCTTTAACGGGTAGGTACTGTGATGACCCGGAAATTTCTGACCAAATTTAAACATAATCTTTGTATGATTAACGTTTCCGACACTTTCACCCTTCGGTTATTCTCGACGATTTGCGAACAATTATATGTAAATAGATACATATATATACTATAACTTTAAAACGTAACAAAGTGTTAGGTAAATGATACTGTGCGTTAAACTTATTGGTTTGATTATCTGATTGATTTATTTAACTACGAAGTTAAAAGATTATGCCAAACGATTGAATTATAAGATATTTATTGAGTCCCTTAAGGATTATAATATTATTACGGGTCTCTGTTGTGAGGTCCATGTTGATTTGGGAAATCATTCATTTTTAATGGTATTCGGAAAATGGTAAAGTGTTAGATAATGAATGTTAGATAAAAGTTAATGGAGAACTAAACTGCATCATACTCAATTGATTTTGTTTCAAACGTGCGAAAACGTTTTTCGATATAATAGAATTTGTTAATTAAGTGTGTTTGTTTAAATAACGTAATTTGGACACATACAATAATAAGGAATATTAACTCTTAGAATTAGTTATATGAATAACGTGCGATGTGTATTTTAAAACGTGTTTATTAATATTGAAAATATATATTTAATAATATGATAAAATGTAATATTAATTTGGTTATAAAACGTATGATAATACTATTATATTAGTAGATAACGAGACGATGATTTATAGAAGTAAATGACCAAAATACTCAAATGTATAAGTTATATTTCGAGTGGTATTGTTTATGGATAATTTAAGTCTATATTTTGACAAAGATACGAGTCACGAAACGTAAAGTACAAGTTTTCTAAGCGTACGAAAGGACGTTCAAAAAATCGGAACCGGGACATAAGTCGAGTGACGACGTACGACTTATCGGAACAAAAATTACAAGTCAACTTTGCACGTGAGTATAATATAATATGTAATTAATTAATATAAATTAAATATATTATATATATTATATAATAATATGTCGACGAGGAAAATAACAAAAATCATGTGAGATGGATTCAGAGGCCATGCGATCGCATGGCTGTAGGCCTGTGAACCCATGTGATTGCATGGGGACCAGGTTCAGCAAACATCTATAAATCACGATCGAATTCAGCCAGTTTGTGCATTCATTTCTCTTCTCTCCTTCTCTCTACATTATTATTAATATTTATATTATAATTATAATTATTATTATTATTATTATTATTATTATTATTATTATTATTATTATTATTAATTCTAATATTACTATTAGTAGTATTAGTGTTATTATTAAGTATTATACATAAAATACTACGACGAGGTGCTGCTCGCATGTTTTCAAAATGGATTTTCGAACGGGATAGAGCTAAGGAAACTATGGGTTATAGCTATGGAGATTATGGGTAATGATCGTGGTTATTATTTGCAAGTCAAACCTAGTGTTTATCATCTCTGTTGCGTCTACGTACTTTCCTGCAATATTGAATCACAATATTGATACGCGAGCATTCATATCTTATCTTTTATATATTAATAGTGTATCCATGTCTAGTGCTCGAGTATATATATTTATGCATGCTTGTATGTTTTAATTTTCTCATTTGATAGTTTATGATGAATCACGAATTTAATACATATTTTACTGATAAAAGGTATATGATATGCATGTTATTGGAAAGCTGGCGAAAAATCAATAACTTTTCATTTAGAAATCGCGTAATTTCGATGAACGAATTAAAAGATATGATCAACTGAATTATGATTGACGTTAATTGAAATTGCTTTTGAATCTGCAATTGATATTTAAACAACTTGTTTATAAGATTGATAAATTGGATTTTCAAATATCACTAATCGAGTGAATGAATTTCTATATAAGGCACGTCTCGTCTTGTTGAGCAATTGTCAAAATTGATTGTTTTATCATATTTTAAAGCCTTATAAAACTATAGTTTAATTTTACAATAATTGGGAAACTATATGAAATGTTAAAATGTTTCGATTGCCATGATCATTCAACTATTGTATTGAGTCAGATTAATTTGTTGAAACGACTTTTGATAACTTTGGTATGCCGATTTCGAGCATTAGGATTATGATACACTATGACCTGACCTAGCTTGATAGACATTTATTGACCAACATATGTTCTCTAGGTTGAGATCTACGGTTATTTGGTATTCCGAGTTTCAGTCACATTTCGGTGAACGACTTTATGTGCTGCTAAGGTGAGTTTCATTTGCTCCCTTTTTAATTGCTTTTGCAATCTATATTTTTGGGCTGAGAATACATGCACTTTATTTTAAACGCAATGGATACAAGTACATACTAAATTCTACACTGATTTTGAACCGAAAATCCCTTAGCTTTGGTAACTAGTAACTGCCGGTTATAAGAACTGGTGGGCGCGAATAGTTGTATATGGATCCATAGGGCTTGACATCCCCGTCTGTTCCAGGTATAGAAACCCTAGCCTGAACTATAAAATAGACGTATGCTATTTGAGGTTAGTACACGTTGGATTGCGTGTATTGTACATGTTGGTTGCATGTATGTTAAAACAGGGTTACTTATTATAGACGTTAAAGTTTAGTTACCAAGGTGCTCAATCTTGTAGAATATTTTGATAAACGTTTCTGGATGAAACAACTGAAATCTTGTGATCCACCTTTATATACGGATTATGCGCAACATTAAAACTATGAACTCACCAACCTTTGTGTTGACACTTGTTAGCATGTTTATTCTCAGATTCCTTAGAAGTATTCTGTTGTTTGCTTATATGTTATACAAGCTATGTGCATGGAGTTTTGCATGCTTTATTCGAGAAAACGTTGCATTCACAAAATCATCACCATGTATCTATCTTGACTGCATTGTCAACGGAAGTATTATTGTAAACTATTATTTATGGTGATTGTCTATATGTAGAAATCATCAGATGTCGTAAATCTTGGATTTAAATATTCATTTATGGTATACCTTTTCAAAAGAATGCAATGTTTATAAAACGTATCATATAGAGGTCAAATACCTCGCAATGAAATCGTTGAATGACGTATTCGTCCATATGGATTTGGAGCGATCGTCACACCATAGTTAGTTGGTGAATGGGAACCCTACGGGTATGGGTCCGAATTTGGGACGGGGTTTTAATCGGGTCCGGATCTCGGATTAATAAGACCCGACCCAAAGCCAACCAGATGCTATCCCTAAAGCCCACAAAGACAAAACAAACAGTACAAACTAACCCAAAACTAACGAGACGATACATAAACCAAATGAACTAAAGGAAAATCAACCAAACGTTAATCTAAATAAAATAATACTCAACAAAAAGAAGGAGACGAAACTAAATCTTCACAAGCCTTCGACGTTAAATTTTCTTAACTCCTCCCGGTGGACTTTCCTTACCTTAGGTTCTTTTTTTCCCGTTTTGTTTTGGGGCCGCCTTCGAGGTTAGCCGTATTCCTTCCACCCAACAAACATTGAGATCTTTTGTCGCCTCCTCAAAATAAGTACTATGTTTGCCTGATGAAGTACTGCCAACAAGGTCCAATACAAATTTAGGCCTAGAGATATGTGAACGGACCGCTTCATAACATAAACGAACACCACGACCCAATATCTCCACTAGGACCATTTCATGGAATCACTACCTTCCATCTCGACATCATCCGAATCAACTATATCCTCAAACAAACCTTCACTACGAACACCTTGAGGAAAACCTTCAAAAACTAGTGTTGCTTGAACCTTATCTAACGAAAGCGCAACCGAGGGTTTACGAGAGGCTCCTGAGTTACATCGTTACCAATCACTTTTATGTTGCCACTCGCCTGCGGTACAAAATTCACAAGAAAAGAAAAATCAAGTTCGATATTCCCAACGACAAAGCTAACTTCACCCTAGAGATATGTGAACGGACTGCTTCATAAAAACCGATAGAACAACACCTCTGTTGGGGGAGAATGTAGGTTTATACTTAACGATTATATTAATCTTAACTCATAACAATAAGTATTTTGATGATGACACATGCACATAACTAGAGGTGATGGTAGACATCTTGACATAAATATACAAGTTCCCTAATTGTAACATCCCAAACCAATAACCAACCGAATACGCGAAACAAATTTTTTTTTTTATCAGTATAGTGCGCCACGCGCACCCCTTGGGGTGCGCGGCGCGCACAGGCCCACATTCAGTTCTGTCCGGTTTTGTCAATTTTCAATTAAAGATCTCCCACTTCCCGACATATTTAGACGAAACGCTTTTCACAACATGTTATAATGGTTAAAACTCACACGAGTCAATAATAAAATGAGTTTTACAAAACGGGGCCCACATTGGCCGTTTTACGAGTTTCATACAAAAGTTCGAGTTTCGACCACACTAGTTTAAATTCCAAACGACACTAAGAGCATGGTGTTTGGGGTTAAACTACCCACATCTCGGTCAAACTCCAAAAGCTATCACATCCAAAAGCGTCCCCTATCAAACAACAAGCATAAAATCTCTAATCCAACAGTACGCCCTTACCCTTATCAACGCCCGAGCCTATAAAAAGATAAACAACGAGAGGGTAAGCAAAGCTTAGTGAATGCAATAATTATACATATACATATATAACTTACTTACTTGCAAACACTTACAACATATCCGCATACAGACTAGCAACATAATTAGCATACCTTTATAATGTATAACGCTAAATCCTCGATAACATAAGCTAGTATAACAATATCATATAGTGCAACAACACAATACGTTACCACACAATACATAAGCATTGATGTTCACAACATCCATTAGTATTCGAATCTCACGGCTAGCTCAACGAATGGTATCGTCAACATCGAACTTAATTCCCATTCGTCCCAATAAATGTGGTATCGTCAACATCGAACTTAAACCCACATATGAGGTATCGTCAACATCGAACTTAAAACCCTCATCGAATTTCACTACAATAGCAGTATGGCTTCGTCAACATCGAACTTTAAATCCATACATGAGGTATCGTCAACATCGAACTTAAACCCTCATCAAAACGTACCAACAATATACTCTAGGATATGGTTTCGTCAACATCGAACTTTAACCCATACCCCACAAGCAAATAAATCATATACATACATATATAATTATTCCACTCACCTCAACGATTTGGTGATGATTTTATACTTCCGAATGCTTCAAAGTCGAGTACCTAATACAATAAGTACTCAATCAACAAACAAACTTGTTGGGCTAAACACCAACAATTCACTCAAGCGCATTTAATGACTTAAATGCATTAAATGCCCCATTTTCACCAAAACCGCCCCTTAAGGGTCAAGACCATCGTCAATCACCTAAAAGCTAGTGATTAAGGTCTATAAACACTAACTATAACACAATTAGGGTAATTCATACCCATAATCTCAAACTATGTAAATCATTAACCCCTTTGACTCATTTAAAGTCAACACACCCATTTCGGGTCATCCACTAACCCAACTAACACCCATTTACCAATTAGCTAGGTGTGCTAGTAATTAACTAACCAATTAGGACTCATAACATCAATTAACACTTTGAAGCCCTAAGTTAATTACCATTGAGTCTTCATGACTCCACCTTACCCAAGAACACCCAAAATCAACAAATATGGGTTTTATGTTCTTCATTTACCCAAACCCTAACCCTACACCAAATCAAAGTAAGGAAATCAAGATTAGAGCTTACCACTACAACCCCAACGTAGCTAGTGAGTAGATAAACAACTTTAATACCCGCACTTTGGCCCGAGAACAACTTCTTCCTCTTGGATTTAAGCTTTCTCACTCAAGAAATCACACTCTCTCTCCAAAATTAAAGTGAAGAAGATAAGGTTGTTGAAAATGGAGTGAATGATACCCCAAGATCTGACCTACTAGCCTCCAACACGTCCACAAGTGAAATTACCAAAATGCCCATCAAAATATCTGAATAAAACAACAGAACCCGGCTACAGTGAGGAGTGCGCCAGGCGCACCCCTAAGTGTACGCTGAGCGCACCCTGCTCAGTTCGCCCTCTAACCTCTATTTTAATATACAAGGTCACCCACACTTCATGTGCCCTATTTACTCTGCTGTACAATGAAGATTAGGGTCTTACAACTCTCCCCCACTTGAATCGGAGCGCGTCCTCGCGATCCAAGCCGCATGACAAGAGGGAAGATACACTAACACAAACTCTTCGGGCTCCCAAGTAAATTCGGAACCTTTACTACGACGCCATTGAACTTTAAAAGTTCTCACTTCTTTATTTCTCAACCTTTTGACCTTCTCATCGAGTATGGCAATCGGCTCCTCAATATATTCTAACTTATTGTTTAGCTCAATCTCTTCTAACGGTACCCAAGATGAATCATCTGCAAGACACTTGCGGAGATGGGAAACATGAAATGTATTATGGATCCCCGCAAGTTCTTTGGGTAATTCCAACCGATACGCGACTTCACCAACACGAGCTATAACCTTAAATGGCCCAATAAACCGAGGAGCTAACTTTCCCTGTTTTCGAAACCGAATAACACCTTTCCATGGCGAAACCTTAAGCATCACCATGTCACCTTCTTGAAATTCGATCATTCGTCTACGCTTGTCGGCATACGAATTTTGTCTATCTTGAGCCTTTTTCAAATGATCCCGAATCATATCAATCTTGCTATTCATTTCTAAGACCAAATCGGTACTCCCGATTTATTTTTGACCAATTTCACCCCAACAAATCGGGGTTCGACACCTTCGTCCATAAAGCATCTCATAAGGTGGCATCCCGATACTAGTATGATAACTATTATTGTACGAGAATTCCACCAAAGGTAAGTGCTCATCCCAACTACCACTGAAATCAATAATACACGCCCGCAACATGTCCTCCAATGTTTGATTCGTACGTTCGGTTTGACCGTCCGTTTGAGGATGATACGCCGTGCTCAATTTCAATTGTGTACCCATATCCTCATGAAACTTTTCCCAAAATCGAGATGTAAAACGAGTATCTCGATCCGAAATAATAGATATAGGAACCCCATGTCGAGCGACTACCTCTTTGATAAACAATTTAGCCAAAGTCTCTGATGATATTGCTTCCCGAATGGGAAGAAACAAGGCACTTTTCGTCAATCGGTCAACTGTCACCCAAATCGAATCAGATTGGGTTCTCGCCGTCTTTGGTAATTTTGTAATGAAATCCATGGTAATGTGCTCCCATTTCCATTTCGGAATTTCCAACAGTTGTAACTTACCATACGGCTTTTGGTGTTCGGCTTTAACCTGCAAACACGTGACACATTGCTCAACATACTTTACAACATCACGTTTCATACCCGGCCACCAATAATCTTTCCTTAAGTCAAGATACATTTTTGTCGCGCCCGGATGAATGGAATACTTTGACTTATGTGCTTCATCAAGTAGCACTCGTCGATAATCCCCATCTTGGGCACCCACACTCTTCCTTGAAAAGACAACAGACCACGCGAACCCATAGTAATGAATTCCGATTGCCCCACAATTCTTTCCGCATGCTTGTTGTGAACGTAAGCTTCAATTTGAATCACGCCAAGTTTTTCAAGAAAATCGTTAGTAATAATCATACGTAACAATCCCAATCGTAACGCCGGGTGGTGACTCTTTCGACTTAACGCATCCGCGACCACATTCACCTTACCCGGATGATAAAGTATTTCACAATCATAATCTTTCACCACATCCATCCATCTATGTTGACGATAATTCAAATCTCTTGATCAAAAAGATGTTTCAAACTCTTGTGATCCGAATAAATCGTACACTTGACACCATACAAGTAATGGCGCCAAATTTTCAACGCATGAACAACCGCCGCCAACTCAAGATCATGAGTCGGATATCTCATTTCGTGTTCCTTTAATTGTCGAGAGGCATAAGCGATGACTTTACCCCTTTGCATTAGAACACACCCAAGCCCATTTAAAGAAGCATCACAATAAACCGTCATGTCTTCCACACCTTCTGGCAATACTAACACCGGAGCTTGACATAACTTCTCTTTTAACAATTGAAAAGCAATTTCTTGCTCGTTCTCCCAATTAAATCTTGCGTTCTTTCTTGTCAATTTTGTCAATGGAGAAGCGATCTTAGAAAAGTCTTGGATAAACTGTCACATCCCCAGTTAAGGCCTGGGCGAAATGTGATTCAATATCATAATACATACCAATATATTATAAAATGAGAACAAATACTATATGAATAAAACCAAATTTGCAGCGGAAGGATTAATAATGTCGTTACAAGAATTATAAATTGTTCAAATGCAGAAAAGTAAATATGCGATAAGTCTTGATCCTAGCTAAGTAAGTCATCACGTAAGCAGTAGATATAGAGGTCCTGATCATTCAGTACCTGAGACAAACATGCTAAAAGTGTCAACCAAAAAGGTTGAGTGAAATTCATAGGTTTAACAAATATGATTGACCGTTTGTTCTTAGACCACAAGATTTGTTATAAAAGTAGATCACGCAGATCCAAAAGTAGTACTAATTCGTGATATTTTAGACCAAACGTTTGTTTTGTTGCCCCGATGATAAGTTGACAGTACCTTATCACCATGTTTAAATCATTATTAAGTAATACAAAGACATCACGGTCAAATGTATCGGGGACGTTACTCCCGATAGGCCTACCCCCAATAATTAAGAATGCTTTATCCTGAAAGCAATTAAAAAATATCACTGTGGGGTCTTAGTAGCATAAGGTAGTCATAGTACAGTTTAGGTTCGTACTTGTGTCTAAGTTGTTTAAAGTATAAAAGCAGCATGTGTCTCACCCCAGTAAGTATAAAAAGTGCTATAGCAATAAGAGTGGGGCTATGAAAGTCACCTTAGTAATTCGATGAGATAAAGTAATCCTTAAAGAGGAAGTATGGATGATCGAAGCACGGAATAAGTCAACCTAAGAATAAGTTGAGAATAGTTTAGATGTTTTGCCCGTATTATGATAAGTGTAAGTATTTTCTTTTATAGTAAGTTTAAAGAAGGTTTATCGTTTTGGAAAGGCTTTTCATACTAGACAAGCTTCCAATCTAACACTTTCAATTTAAAATGGCCTTTTCAGGTCATAGGTTTCTGAGCCACAGGATCCTTTAACTCGGTAATCCAAACTCTCCGCCTAGACTTTCGAGCGTCCATCCACTCGAGAAAGATCAAGATCTATACCCATCTAATATACCGTTCCAATACGTTTTTAGGTGCGTATAGGAATACAACACTTTAAATACTTTATACAATAAGTATTTACTTAAGTTCGATTGTATTATCGTTATTAAGATTGTTTGGTTTTTAAATCCTAATAATAAGTAGGATATAATTAAGTAGGTAAACAAGTGTTATACATAGAAATTGTGTTTTATGAATGGGTATGTATTAATATCAAATTAATATGTATGTATATATATATATATATATATATATATATATATATATATATATATATATATATATATATATATATATATATATATATATATATATATATATATATTTATCTTATATGTTAAAATATGTATAGTTTAATTTTAAGTTTTATGTCAATATAAGTACCAATAATTATCTAAAAATGCTAACAAGTGTTTTATTGATTTCATAACAGTAAGTGACATGTATAAAACATTATCAAAATTTTCTATACATAAATATTAAGTTTTATGTATTAAATATTAAATTTTTTTTATAGCTAAAATACAAATAAATAGATAAACAAGTTTAACAACACATTTTATATTTTTCTTAGGTTCTACTGACCAAAATAAACTTAGGAAAAATTTATAAATTTTTGTTATGGTGTAAAAGTATTTATTTCTAATTTCTTTTTCGGTTCAAGATAAATCAAAGTTTATAAAGTAATAATTATTATATCAACTCAATTAATTCATCTAAAATTTTCGTATGCCTAATATAGTGTATTAAGCTTAGAAAAATTATTTGTACATTTATATTAATAGTTTAACTATTTAATTCAACTTTTGTATTGTTTTTAGTTTAAATTCGGAATTAAATAGAAATATATAATTATTAATTCTAAAAATAATTTTTATAACTTTATTATTAGTTCATAAGTAATTTCCATTGATTATTGTAGTCATAAACATGTTATATCATTAAATTCTATTTTTCTTTTTAAAACGGATTTTTCGGTACTGTAGCAAAAGTAGAAGAAAATACAAATTAGTTATTTAAAATGACAAATAAATCAAACATAAATTTTTATAATTACTTTTATGACCTAAAGAACAAGCGAAAATTATAAAACATAATATATAAAATTGTTTACTATTTATTTCTTCATTATCTATATATACTGAATATAAAAAAAAGTCAGTTTTTGATTTTTAATAAATATAAATTCGAATGTATAATTCATAAAAATAATTTTTATAGTCATTAGGATACTTAATACTAATTATCATGTATTTACATTATTTATTATAATTAATTTCGTATTTATTTGGTATTTAACATAAAACTAGCACAAAAATATGATAAAAACTAAATAAAAACTATAAAAATAATATAGAGAACTTACAAAAATAATTTTTGCAGAGGTTTGAGAGTATGATCTTCAAGTGAGAATTAATTTTTGAGGTGTAAAGGATTTTGAAAGAAATGACTAGTATTTATAGGTGAAAACTTGGTATAAAAAAATGTATAAAAGAAATAAAAAGAAAAAGAAAAGAAAAATAAAAATATTAATAATTGTATCAGCCCATAATTTGTATTAAATAAAGAAAAGTGTTTTTATAAAGCTAGATCTAGATCTAGAATAAAATTAAAAAAATAAAAAGCAAAAAGTATTAATTTTTTTTTTGTTTACTATTCGGCGCTGCAGTAACTTTTTATATATATATATATATATATATATATATATATATATATATATATATATATATATATATATATATATATATATATATATATATTTACAATGACTATAACCTTCATTTTTATAAAAGATGTACTTTACATCTTATAAATATGTATATACTTTTTAGTTATATATAAATATATATGTATATATAACTTTGTCAAGTATAAAGTTTATAAATTTAACTAATAAACTTATGTTACTTGATATGAATTTATATGTTGTAAACTTATTTATTTTAAGTATACATTATATAAATTACTTGATAAGTTTAGGTTTCGTTATATAATATAAACTTATAGATGTACTTTGTTGAAAAATATTTATCCGTTTAACGTTTGTTAGTTTCGTATATATATATAACGACCATTCATTAATACTTAATCTTTTTTTTTTCGGGCATTTTATATTATACGGAATAAAATATAGATGAAAAAATGAGGGTCGTTATAGTACCTCCCCGTTAATGAAAACTTCGTCCCGAAGTTTTAAGTGGAGTTCCCGTCTGCTTCATCAACAGTTGGGAAGAGATGGGGGTATTTCCGTATCATTTGGTCTTTGCGTTCCCAGGTATATTCGGGGCCTCTACGCGAATTCCAACGGACTTTAACAATAGGTATGTTGCTCTTACGAGTTTCTTTGACCTCTTCTTTCATAATCTCTATAGGTTCTTCGATAAAGTGCATTTGCTCATCAATGCGGATATCATCCAAAGGAATAACAAGAGTATCTTCGGCGAGACACTTTTTCAGATTTGAGACATGAAACACATCATGTACTTGACTTAGTTCAGCTGGAAGTTCTAATCGATACGCAACGGGACCAATTCTTTGAATAACTTTGAAAGGTCCAACATAACGCGGACTGAGTTTACTTCGTTTACCGAAGCGGATAACACCCTTCCAAGGAGATACTTTCAACATAACGTTATCTCCAACTTGGAATTCTAACGGTTTTCGGTGAGGGTCGGCATAACTCTTTTGTCAACTACGAGCGGTTTCTAAACGCTTCTTGATTTGCACGATCTTTTCGGAAGTTTCATGAATAAGTTCAGGACCAGTTAATTGTCTGTCCTCGAGTTCATCCCAACACAACGGAGATCTACATTTGCGACCGTATAAAGCTTCGAATGGTGCAGCTTTAATACTAGAGTAATAGCTGTTGTTGTAAGAAAACTCGGCTAAAGGTAGGTGTTTATCCCACCCTTTACCGAAATCGATAACACATGCTCGTAGCATATCCTCCAAAGTTTGGATAGTTCGTTCACTTTGACCGTCCGTTTGCGGATGATAAGCTGTACTCATGTCGAGTCGAGTTCCAAGAGACGCTTGCAAGGATTTCCAGAAATTGGAAGTAAATCGACTATCGCGATCCGAGATAATAGAAGTAGGGACACCATGACGAGTAACAATCTCTTTAACATAGAGTCGAGCTAACTTTTCCATTCGGTCATCCCCAACTCTTTACCGTCTCAATCTTTCCCGGGCCCACTTGAATACCATTTTCGTTCACAATATGGCCAAGGAATTGAACTTCCCTTAGCCAAAATTCACATTTGGAGAATTTAGCATACAACTTCTCCTTCCGCAACGTCATTAACACACTCCGCAAATGATGTTCATGTTCCTTCATACTCTTCGAATAGACAAGTATGTCGTCAATGAACACAATTACCGACTTGTCCAACATAGGTTGGCACACTCGGTTCATAAGATCCATGAATGCCACTGGTGCATTCGTAAGACCAAAAGGCATTACCACAAACTCAAAATGTCCATAACGCGTTCGAAAAGCCGTTTTCTCGCTATCTTCCTCACGGACCCGCATTTGGTGATAGCCGGACCGTAGGTCGATTTTGGAGAAATACGTTGCACCTTGGAGTTGGTCAAACAAATCGTCGATCCTAGGCAAAGGATAACGATTCTTGATCGTCACTTTGTTCAACTCCCGATAATCGATGCACATCCGCATGCTACCATCTTTCTTCTTTACGAATAAAACCGGAGCACCCCATGGCGAAGCACTCGGTCGAATAAAACCCTTCTCAAGCAACTCTTGGGTTTGATTTAACAACTCTTGCATTTCCGTCGGCGCTAAACGATAAGGAGTTTTAGCAATGGGGGTAGCCCCCGGAACCAACTCGATGCGAAATTCAACTTGTCTTTTCGCCGAAACACCCGGTAACTCATCCAGAAAAACGTCTTCAAATTCACTTACCACTGGAATTTCACGAATGGATGGTGGCTCATCTCGAGTATCAACAACATGGGCTAGAAAAGCCATGCCACCACTAACAAGGAAACGACGCGCCCGTGCAAAAGTGCATATCGGCATAAGTCTTCTTCGTTTATCACCGTGAATAATTAACTCTCCCCCACTTGGGGTTTTTACCCGAATAAACTTATCATGGCATGCAATATCGGCTCTATTATGATCGAGCCAATCCATACCAATGACGATATCAAAATCACCCAAAGTCATCGGAATGAGATTGATTTTAAAATTTTCGGCATCAAACACAACATTACAATTTTTACACACATCAACCACTAGCGCCGTCTTGCCATCCGCTATTTCAACTTCTACCGGACGACTTAACTTAACTAGCGGTTTATTTAACTTAGGCACGAATCTTGGAGAAACAAACGATAAATTGGCACCACTATCAAATAAGATTCGTGCCGGATTAGAGTTAACCATGAAAGTACCTGAAACGACTTCGTTGGATTGCTTGGCCTCCTCATTCGTCATCAAATAGTTGAGACCCCTAGCCGTGCCCGTCACTTTCTCCAACCGTTTAACATGATCAGTGTTAAAGTCGGGGCACTCCGACCTTCGGTGTCCTTCTTTGTTGCAATTAAAACAAGTGAGCTTGTTTGTTGAAGGAGGCTTTGTACAATCCCGAGCCAAATGACCTCGCACTCCACAATTGTAACAAGTAGGGATAAAGTTCCCGAAACCTCCCTTCTTCACACTATTTACACTTTCGGAACCCTTCTTGTTCTTGTTCTTCTTGTTGGAAAAGTTAGAATGACTAGAACCTTCAAACTTTCTTTTAGAAAAAGTGAAATCGCTTTTTCTTGGAACCTCCGGCTCAAAACCCCGAGCCAATTCAAATAACTCTTTAAAAGACTTAGCCGCTCCACGACTAATCTTACCCTTATACTCATCATTCATGGTACGGTAGAAATCTTTCATTAGCTTGTGATCGTCACCAACATATTCCGGACAAAAACGAGTCTTTGCCAAGAAGGTAGACTTGAGAGTGACCAAGTCCATTGAACCTTGTTGCAAATTGTGCAACTCGTCCCAAATTCTATCAAGATCGGAAGAAGTTCGGTATTCTTGGAAAAATTCCTTCTTAAACTCCTCCCATGTCAAGCTCATGCATTGCTCTTCACCATATAATTTGATTTTATCGTCCCACCACAACTTTCCTTCCTCGCGCAACATGCTAGACCCATACCTCGTCTTCCTCTCGGGAGGACATTCCGCGGTACAGAAAGCTCCCTCGATATCGGAAATCCAACAAGTGCTTTTCAATGGATCCCTCACCCCATTAAACATCGGAGGTTGAGTATCCTTGAAATTTTTGTAGTGGAAGTCCCGCCTTCCACCCCCACCATTACCTTCACCCCCTCGCCTCGAGGATAAATATTTCTAACTTCCAAAGCCTCCTCTATTGCGGCTTTCATTCGTTCATTTATCATTTCGGTCACTTGTCCATCAACCGACTCTTGGAAAACCTTTCGAACATCGTCAAGAAAATCCTTCTTTAACCTTTTAAAGATGGCCTCGACCTTGGTCGTGAGTTCAACGTCCTCACTCGTACTTCCGTTATCATGATCGGGTCCGTTTCTCGTCTTCATTCTATAAAACGGAAAGGGTTAAACCATGAACGAAGAGCATAACACGTGAGTATACACATGCGTACCACACTACCCCATCTTGCTCAACAATCGTCGTACATTACTCGTTTGATACGATTTGTACTCGTAACAACGGTAGCTAATCGTTGTTACGCGAGCAAGTCGCATTAACTCGCTAGTACAACGTCCGTCTTGCTTGATGATTGCTAAACACAATACAAAACAATTAGCACAAGGTTAGTTCATATAAACCAAGGCACTAACAATTCCCGATTAGACCCAAAGTCCTACAAGTCCCGCATAAAGCGCTCACACAATAAAGTCCAAGTCTAGGCACCTATCTCAAGTCGCCTAAATCCCTTAGACCATGCTCTAATACCACTTGTAACATCCCAAACCAATAACCAACCGAATACGCGAAACAATTTTTTTTTTTATCAGTATAGTGCGCCACGCTCACCCCTTGGGGTGCGCAACGCGCACAGGCCCACATTCAGTTCTGTCCGGTTTTGTCAATTTTCAATTAAAGATCTCCCACTTCCCGACGTATTTAGACGAAACGCTTTTCACAACATGTTATAATGGTTAAAACTCACACGATTCAATAATAAAATGAGTTTTACAAAATGGGGCCCACATCGACCGTTTTACGAGTTTCGTACAAAAGTTCGAGTTTCGACCACACTAGTTTAAATTCCAAACGATACTAAGAGCATGGTGTTTGGGGTTAAACTACCCACATCTCGGTCAAACTCCAAAAGCTATCATATCCAAAAGCGTCCCCTATCAAACAACAAGCGGAAAATCTCTAATCCAACCGTACGCCCTTACCCTTATCAATGCCCGAGCCTATAAAAAGATAAACAACGAGAGGGTAAGTAAAGCTTAGTGAATGCAATAATTATACATATACATATATAACTTACTTACTTGCAAACACTTACAACATATCCGCATACATACTAGCAACATAATTAGCATACCTTTATAATGTATAACGCTAAATCCTCGATAACATAAGCTAGTATAACAATATCATATAGTGCAACAACACAATACGTTACCACACAATACATAAGCATTGATGTTCACAACATCCATTAGTATTCGAATCTCAAGGCTAGCTCAACGAATGGTATCGTCAACATCGAACTTAATTCCCATTCGTCCCAATAAATGTGGTATCGTCAACATCGAACTTAAACCCACATATGAGGTATCGTCAACATCGAACTTAAAACCCTCATCGAATTTCACTACAATAGCAGTATGGCTTCGTCAACATCGAACTTTAAATCCATACATGAGGTATCGTCAACATCGAACTTAAACCCTCATCAAAACGTACCAACAATATACTCTAGGATATGGTTTCGTCAACATCGAACTTTAACCCATACCCCACAAGCAAATAAATCATATACATACATATATAATTATTCCACTCACCTCAACGATTTGGTGATGATTTTATACTTCTGAATGCTTCAAAGTCGAGTACCTAATACAATAAGTACTCAATCAACAAACAAACTTGTTGGGCTAAACACCAACAATTCACTCAAGCGCATTTAATGACTTAAATGCATTAAATGCCCCATTTTCACCAAAACCGCCCCTTAAGGGTCAAGACCATCGTCAATCACCTAAAAGCTAGTGATTAAGGTCTATAAACACTAACTATAACACAATTAGGGTAATTCATACCCATAATCTCAAACTATGTAAATCATTAACCCCTTTGACTCATTTAAAGTCAACACACCCATTTCGGGTCATCCACTAACCCAACTAACACCCATTTACCAATTAGCTAGGTGTGTTAGTAATTAACTAACCAATTAGGACTCATAACATCAATTAACACTTTGAAGCCCTAAGTTAATTACCATTGAGTCTTCATGACTCCACCTTACCCAAGAACACCCAAAATCAACAAATATGGGTTTTATGTTCTTCATTTACCCAAACCCTAACCCTACACCAAATCAAAGTAAGGAAATCAAGATTAGAGCTTACCACTACAACCCCAACGTAGCTAGTGAGTAGATAAACAACTTTAATACCCGCACTTTGGCCCGAGAACAACTTCTTCCTCTTGGATTTAAGCTTTCTCACTCAAGAAATCACACTCTCTCTCCAAAATTAAAGTGAAGAAGATAAGGTTGTTGAAAATGGAGTGAATGATATCCCAAGATCTGACCTACTGGCCTCCAACACGTCCACAAGTGAAATTACCAAAATGCCCATCAAAATATCTGAATAAAACAACAGAACCCGGCTACAGTGAGGAGTGCGCCAGGCGCACCCCTAAGTGTGCGCTGAGCGCACCCTGCTCAGTTCGCCCTCTGACCTCTGTTTTATTATACAAGGTCACCCACACTTCATGTGCCCTATTTACTCTGCTGTACAATGAAGATTAGGGTCTTACACTAATCCACACTTACTCTAGCAAAAGACCAAAACTAAACAAGGCTTATAATGATAGCATAAGATTTACGGTTCAGTCCACGGTCGATCGCAGGTCAGATCGTGGAACCCTGCACCCTGGTTTGTGAAACCAGGAGTGCACGGTCGACTCCACGGTCAACCGTGGGTCAACCGCATAAGGTTCTGTCCGAATTTTCTACAAATTTAGTTTGACCACTTCGGGGCTTCTATAATTTATGAAACTTGTTTAAACATGCTTAGAATAGTTGCCTAATTCATATCCAAAAGGGTTTTGGTCACTAGAACGCTAATCTTGATTAATCACACCTAATGACACCTTAATGAGGATTTAACCTTAATCAATGATAACACATAAGTGTTACAGGAAAATATGTACTCCTAAAATGTATTAAACATACTTAGGATGGTCATCAAGTCCCAACCAAGAGTTGCTCATTCCTTGTACATGTGTTGGACATTAATGTATACTTATACATTAATCTTGCAAATGCCACTTTGCAAGTAAAACTTACATAGCCTTGGTACAATGCTATGTCATCACTATATGTTTAATCCTAAATTAATTAGTGATCTCTTGCTAGTCATTACATGAATATTACTTGACTACTTGCTATTAATACATGAGTATTATCTGACTATGTGTTAAATACCAACTTGCTAGTAGTTACCTAATATATATATGTATGAACTTTGTCTTGCTATGAGTTACAAGTTGAAAAATCATAAATTTGTATTTGGACTACTTCAATATATGCTACTTGGATAACAATGAAAGAGTCATAATCTAGTGATATTAAAAGGATGAAAATCACTAAGGATGAAAAACCATTAACACACATAGGATTGCTTAAGTCTATAAACAAGTTTAAAAATGATTTAGACTTGATTAACTTGATGTCATATAACATGCTTAATTAATACTACTTGTTTAAATTGTTAAGATATCACGAACACACTTAATTAATTCACAAATAAGCTTAAAGATGAATATTAATCTGCTTTGTGATTAAGTGGGTTATTGTCATCAATGACATGTTAACTAACTAATAGGACTTTAGCAATGTGTTGATTACAAACAAAAGATTATGACAAAATAGAGATTGCCTCAAATGATTATCATGCCTTGTACCAAGAATGTTAGACATACCACTATGAACATGACAAGTCACTATCAAAGAAATGCATCCAAGGTAAATGAACACTTAATGCATATAGTACTTGTATAGGATGTTGTGTATCTTTTGTAGGTATTAAATGAGGTAAAGAGTCCAAATATTTGATTTCAAAAGTGATTCAAGCGGTTATACAACGGATAAGTGTTTTGGACATACCGCGTGCAGTCGACCCACGGTCGACCGTGGTCGAAGCCACAAAAAATTCTATATTTGGAGAACTTGGAGAACTTTGAAGACTTGACCCTCTTGCATGCTTCAACTCAAAATCATCAGAGAATCACAAGACCACAATTCACATACATGTGTTTGTGATTAGCAAGAGAAGTTCTATAATCTCATAGATTGTATAAGGGGGTTGTAAACTTACTATCAAATTACTATCTTTGTGAGTTTACTTAGTGTTGTATTAATCCTTTGAATTTTCTTAGGATTGTCATTACTAGAAAGGGTGAGTCTTGTACTTTGTAATTAGAAGCATAAGCTAGCTTAGTTATCTTCTTTCTTAAAGGGAACTAGGAAGTTGATTAATTCCATTGGGGATTAATACTTGTCGAAGGTGAAGACAAGTTGATCAAAGTTAGAGGTAATCTTTTGACGGGATAGAAGGATTAGGTTTGTTGTCTACAAAGAAGTGCAAGGCTTGTAAATCAGATCTCCACCAGATTTAGAGAAAGAGGCTTAATGAAGCAAAACTCCCGATTAGTGAATTGGGGAGTGGATTAAGGTAGATTAGTTAACATCCACCCGAACCACTATAAATCCTTTTGTTTTTGTTCTTTATTTTACATTCCGCATTACTACAAACATAAACACTTCACACATTGGGTTTAAGTTGAATAAGTTGATCAAGGATTGTTTAAATCTTGTTGATCATCGAAAAAGTTTTAAAAATCGTATTAAGTAACTATTCACCCCCTCTAGTTACTTGAAACCTTCAACTTATTCAGATACAATATGCGGAACACGTACCTTTACATAGCTCATCCCAACACTACACTCACATGTGTTGACATCCAATGGCACATTCACTTCGTCGTAGTGCTTCGAATGGGCTTTCGGAAACGCATCCATCTTAACTGATTCATCCACCCCTGTAGCAACAAAATTCTCATAATCATGATTGTTATTCAAACAAACTGCACGAGAGAGAACGGGAACAAAATCAGGGGAGAAAAAATCCGCCATGACTATTTCGATTACGGACAAATCTGCTACCTCATTAACCCATATAAGTTTGCCGGTGGTCTTCAGAAAATGAATGTAACAACCCTGGTTTTTTTTTTCCACGTTTATTAATAATTAATATTATTAATACTTGCGATTATACGAACGTATGTTATTACATTTACGTATTGCCATGATTAACCATACTTGATTCTTTAATGCCCGAAACGTCTTTGTGACACGCATACATTACACGAATAATATTTTCAGATGTTATTTACATTTGTGATTAATTTTATTAATCATTTTAATTAACTATGACTATTAGTTATTACTTGGGCTCTTGTTGGATTTATTTGTTAATTAATGGAACTTGGGCTTTATTAATGTTAGTAGACTAATGAGCCCACCCTACTCCTCTTGTTGGACTACTAGGAGCCCAAATTGTATACTAGTAACTTGTTAAAATAAACCTTGGAATAACTAGCTTAAACTAATAATAAACACTTACAAGCATGCTAGTAAATATTCCCACATGCACTTAGCTTTTCTCATTCCACACAAACACCACTCTCCAATACAAGAAAAATGGCAATGTAACCACCCCATTGGATGGTCAAAACCGTCGGCCAAGGGGGGTCTTGGGAGGGGGTTTGGTTTTAATTTGGGTACCTCTTTATGGAGATTTACGGAACCTTATACTTGATGAATCACACAAGTCGAGATATTCGATTCATCCTGGAGCGGGCAAGATGTACCACGACCTTAAAGAACAGTATTGGTGGCCGAATTTCAAGAAGGACGTTGCGACTTATGTTGGTAAGTGTTTAACTTGCTCGAAGGTTAAAGCCGAGCATCAGAGACCTTCTGGTTTACTTCAACAGCCGGAGATCCCACAATGGAAGTGGGAAAGGATCACAATGGATTTTATCACCAAGCTGCCAAAGACGGTGGGCGGATGCGATACCATTTGGGTTATTGTTGACCGCCTCACCAAATCTGCACACTTCCTAGCAATGAAGGAAACTGATACAATGGAAAGACTTGCTCAATTATACATCAAGGAGGTTGTATCTCGTCATGGTGTACCTTTATCGATCATCTCCGATCGCGATCCCCGTTTTGCTTCTAGATTTTGGCGTTCTTTGCAAGACGCCATGGGAACTCGTATCGACATGAGTACTGCGTATCATCCTCAGACCGACAGGAAAAGTGAACGAACGATTCAGACATTGGAAGACATGTTGCGTGCATGTGTCATTGATTTCGGAAAGGCCTGGAAAAGGCATTTGCCGTTAGCCGAATTCTCGTACAACAACAGTTATCACTCGAGCATTAATGCTGCACCTTTTGAAGCATTGTATGGCCGTAAGTGCCGATCTCCTATTTGTTGGGCGACGTAGGCGAAAAGCAAATCACCGGACCCGAGGTAGTCCACGAAACGACGGAGAAGATTGCTCAGATACAAGCGAGACTTAAGACTGCCCGCGATCGTCAAAAGAGTTATGCCGATATTAAATGTAAAGACTTTGAATTCAACGTTGGTGATCGTGTAATGTTGAAGGTTTCACCTTGGAAGGGTGTGATCCGTTTTGGAAAACGTGAAAAGTTGAACCCATGATACATTGGTCCTTTTGATATCTTGGAACGTGTTGGACCCGTTGCTTACCGTTTGGATCTGAGCTCAGTTCATCCTACCTTCCACGTGTCAAACTTGAAGAAGTGTCTTGCTGCACCCGAACTTATCATACCACTGGAAGAACTTACAATTGATGACAAACTCCACTTTGTGGAAGAACTTGTTGAAATTATGGATCGTGAGATCAAAACTTTGAAACGCAACAAGATTCCGATCATTCGAGTACGATGGAATGCCAAACGAGGACCTGAGTTTACTTGGGAACGAGAGGATCAAA
Organism: Rutidosis leptorrhynchoides; assembly: GCF_046630445.1. Classification (NCBI taxonomy): domain Eukaryota; kingdom Viridiplantae; phylum Streptophyta; class Magnoliopsida; order Asterales; family Asteraceae; genus Rutidosis; species Rutidosis leptorrhynchoides. The sequence goes on along the minus strand of NC_092342.1, from coordinate 346,564,350 downwards.
TGATGCGGAAGTATCCTCACCTTTTCCCGACTCCTCCATCTACCTCAGCTTAAATTTCGGGACGAAATTTTCTTTAACAGGTGGGTAATGTAACGACCCTGGTTTTTTTTCCCACGTTTATTAATAATTATTATTATTAATACTTACGATTATACGAACGTATGTTATTACATTTACATATTGCCATGATTAACCATACTTGATTCTTTAATGCCCGAAACGTCTTTGTGACACGCATACATTACACGAATAATATTTTCAGATGTTATTTACATTCATGATTAATTTTATTAATCATTTTAATTAACTATGACTATTAGTTATTACTTGGGCTCTTGTTGGATTTATTTGTTAATTAATGGAACTTGGGCTTTATTAATGTTAGTAGACTAATGAGCCCACCCTACTCCTCTTGTTGGACTACTAGGAGCCCAAATTGTATACTAGTAACTTTTTAAAATAAACCTTGGAATAATTAGCTTAAACTAATAATAAATACTTACAAGCATGCTAGTAAATATTCCCACATGCACTTAGCTTTTCCCATTCCACACAAACACCACTCTCCAATACAAGAAAAATGGCAATGTAACCACCCCATTGGATGGTCAAAACCGTCGGCCAAGGGGGGTCTTCGGAGGGGGTTTGGTTTTAAATTTTGACTGCATATTCCCTAGTATTATCTCACTTATACTTACACATACTTGCACACTTTCAATTGCTCTCATTTTTCTCTCTACTTGGAAAGTAACAAGGCTTATTCTCTCTTCTTCTTCTCTCCTAAAAACCGCCATCATCATCACTCTTTTACTTGATTCTTGTTGTTGTTTAGTTACATGTTCTTAGTTAATGTTTACTTACTTGTTGTAAGAACCAAACTTCCTAGTTTGTTCTTCATATTATCTTGTTATTCAAGAACATGCAAGGATCTAAACTCTCTAGTTTATGGTTCCACAATTAGTGTTTCAAAGATTTAAAGTTTATAAGTTCTAAAAATCATACATGCATTCATGTTAGTAAACTTAAAGTTTACTTTCTAAAGATCAAGACCTAGGCTTGAATCTTTAAAAGTATGAAACCCATGAACTTACTACTTGTGTACTTAGTTTATTTTTTTTTTTCATTTGTTCACATATTAAAATCGTGATTTTGGTTGTAGATGGTCAAGTGTTACAAGTTAACCTTGATCTCATTTATCTTGAACTAAAGATTAACTTTAATAGGTTCAAGAACATAAAAATTTACTTAATAACTTTTGGGTCTTGGATCTTCAAGATCAAACTAACCACTTAAGATCTTGATTAGTTAGTTTATTTTCAAGTTTGTAGTACAATATTACTTTTCTAATTCATGCATGTGTTGAATCTATGATCTTGATGCAACTTTGGTTCATCAAACTTCATACAACTCTTATGTGAGTTGTGCTTCATATCATAGACTTACACTAGTGTTATGATGGTTAAGTCTTAGTTAAGATGATGCAAATACATCAATGAGTTGTACACTTGAAGCTATATGCATCAAGGATGAGAACCATGATGAACATCAAGCACCAAGACCACCGGAACTCACTTTTAACTTCCTGTTTTCTGTTTACAGCCCTCTGTCCTACTGTCTCTGTAACAGACAAGTAGACCTGGGCTACTGAGACCTTTATTTTCAAATAGATCTTTTCGAGTAGATAACTTTTCATATAAGACTCGTCTTAATCCGAGTTACGGTTTAGAATCTATGGCCCTCCGAGCGTCACTATGTCCATTTATTTTTCTATTTTCTGTTTATAGTTTCTGCTTTTCTGGTTTATGTAACAGACCAGTACACCTGGGCTACTGTAACCTCGATTTTCAGATAGCTCCGTTCGTGTAGATAACTTTTCATATAGGACTCGTCTTAATCCGAGTTACGGTTTAGGATTTATGGCCCTCCGATCGTCACTATGTCCTTTTAACGTTGTGAAGAAATTTCTGACCTACTCGCACTTAGACCATCGCCACGGTCAAACGAAGACGAGTTTGCTTCTGTAAATGTTACCACACTTAAAGGACTCGTATACGGAGTCATGGCCACTGGTCTCACCTTATTTCAGTAGGTGTAGAGGCCGTGGTGACTGACCGAACTCAGCCTTTGTTTTAAACTACTTTCATGAACGAAACTTACTTTACGCCTTTTGTTTGATGATGAATGATGATGACCCTTAAGACCTTATTTACATGCTTATAAACCTTTTGGGACGATTTACTGACTTAGTACTATTTGACTTAGGTTGAGGACCTTCGGACCGATTACTTGCACACCTTTCCGAACTGACTTTACGACTACATTATCATTGTGAGTTATAGTATCCCTTTTTACTTTAACTATTTGGGACTGAGAATACATGCACGTTTTATGTTTTACATACTAGGCACGAGTACTTAAAAACTTATATATGTGTGGGTTATACAACGGCATAAACATTCCCTTTAGCTCGGTAACGTTTAGTCATTGTTTTTGAACCGCTGAACGCGAATCTTAGATATGGATCCATAGGGTTTGACACCCCCACTCGGGCTAGTCGCGCTAGCATGTAACGAGTGATTAATACTTCATAATCATACGCACTTGCCAAGTGTACTTTCAGGGGGAATAAACGTTAAGTTAGTTACCAAGTGCCCACGGTTAAGCATATACTTTATCATTTCGTTTTGAAACGCTCTTTGTAGCATTGAAATCTCGTGGCCTACCTTATATTACTGTTAGACTTAAACTATAGCTCACAAACCGTTGTGTTGACATTTTAAGCATGTTTTTCTCAGGTGCCTAAGGTTTGCTTCCGCTGTGTTACTAGACTTGCTGTAGACACCCGCTGCTCTAGAGATGTCAACTGCATGAAACACTTTATTTTGCATTTAAACTTTAATACTTTTGAACTATGTTTTGTAACGACCTAAGGGTCACATTCATTTATTCATGCTTGCTATTCGTAGAAGCATACTGTTGGTGTAAAACATTTGATGTCGGTTATGACGTCACCTTTTTAATCGTGAATGCAACTTATTTTATTACAGCATATAGTACTTAACCTTGTAATGATCCTGTTGTTGATGATTCGTACACGATGGTTTTGTACGGGGCATCACATTTGGTATCAGAGCGTTGGTTGTAGGGAATTAGGTTGCATTAGTGAGTCTAAGACCGACCCGAGTAGGATTCACTAATAGGACTAATCTACAACTTTCTTGTTTACTTGTTTCCGCTGAACTTACTGCATGCTGCTGCTTACTGTTATAGCTATATGCCGTATGCTACTACATGATTTCACTACTGCATGCTATTACTTGCTTTCGATTGCATGCTACTTTCGTACGATTTGCTGTTATTGCCGTGCTACTTATTGTTATACATGATTTAAACTGTTGGCCTAATACGTGCTTTCTTTATGACTTACTGGCATGGAAAATTTATTTTTACTTGTTCAGATGTCGGATGTACCACCTGCTAGCGTTTTGGGCAGTTTAGACTCTTCAGCTACTCCACCTACCACCGTTGCCGATCCACCGATCCCGATACGCACGAGTGACCCCGCGCGTTGTAGTGACCCGAACTTTTCCATGTTTATATATATATTAAATGAAATTGTTATTTACATGATTAAGTATTTCCAACATGTTAAACAATCAAATTTGTTAAGACTTGATTAATTGAAATAGGTTTCATATAGACAATTGACCACCCAAGTTGACCGGTGATTCACGAACGTTAAAACTTGTAAAAACTATACGATGACATATATATGGTTATATATATAGTTAACATAATTTTATTATAAGTATGTATCTCATTAGGTATTTTAACAATGAGTTATATAAATAAAAATGAGACTATTAATTTAAGAAACTCGAAAACGATATATATAACGATTATCATTATAACAACGTCTTACTAGGTACATATGAATCATATTAAGATATTGATACACTTGGTTAATTATGTTAAATGATAAGTAAATATATTATTAAGTGTATTAACAATGAAATACATATGTAAAAATAAGACTACTAACTTAATGATTTCGAAACGAGACATATATGTAACGATTATCGTTGTAACGACATTTAACTGTATATATATCATACTAAGATATATTATATATCATAATATCATGATAATATAACAATTTAACATCTCATTTATTATAATAAATAATGGGTTAACAACATTCAACAAGATCGTTAACCTAAAGGTTTCAAAACAACATTTACATGTAACGACTAACGATGACTTAACGACTCAGTTAAAATGTATATACATGTAGTGTTTTAATATGTATTCATACACTTTTGAAAGACTTCAAGACACTTATCAAAATACTTCTACTTAACAAAAATGCTTACAATTACATCCTCGTTCAGTTTCATCAACAATTCTACTCGTATGCACCCGTATTCGTACTCGTACAATACACAGCTTTTAGATGTATGTACTATTGGTATATGTAGTGACCCGAACTTTTCCATGTTTATATATATTAATTGAGATTGATATTTACATGATTAAATGTTTCCAACATGTTAAGCAATCAAACTTGTTAAGACTTGATTAATTGAAATATGTTTCATATAGACAATTGACCACCCAAGTTGACCGGTGATTCACGAACGTTAAAACTTGTAAAAACTATATGATGACATATATATGGATATATATATAGTTAACATGATACTATGATAAGTAAACATATCATTAAGTATATTAACAATGAACTACATATGTAAAAACAAGACTACTAACTTAATGATTTTTAAACGAGACATATATGTAACGATTATCGTTGTAAAGACATTTAATGTATATATATCATATTAAGAGATATTCATACATGATAATATCATGATAATATAATAATTTAAAATCTCATTTGATATTATAAACATTGGGTTAACAACATTTAACAAGATCGTTAACCTAAAGGTTTCAAAACAACACTTACATGTAACGACTAACGATGACTTAACGACTCAGTTAAAATGTATATACATGTAGTGTTTTAATATGTATTTATACACTTTTGAAAGACTTCAATACACTTATCAAAATACTTCTACTTAACAAAAATGCTTACAATTACATCCTCATTCAGTTTCATCAACAATTCTACTCGTATGCACCCGTATTCGTACTCGTACAATACACAGCTTTTAGATGTATGTACTATTGGTATATACACTCCAATGATCAGCTCTTAGCAGCCCATGTGAGTCACCTAACACATGTGGGAACCATCATTTGGCAACTAGCATGAAATATCTCATAAAATTACAAAAATATGAGTAATCATTCATGACTTATTTACATGAAAACAAAATTACATATCCTTTATATCTAATCCATACACCAACGACCAAAAACACATACAAACACTTTCATTCTTCAATATTCTTCATCTAATTGATCTCTCTCAATTTCTATCTTCAAGTTCTAAGTGTTCTTCATAAATTCCAAAAGTTCTAGTTTCATAAAATCAAGAATACTTTCAAGTTTGCTAGCTCACTTCCAATCTTGTAAGGTGATCATCCAACCTCAAGAAATCTTTGTTTCTTACAGTAGGTTATCATTCTAATACAAGGTAATAATCATATTCAAACTTTGGTTCAATTTCTATAACTATAACAATCTTATTTCAAGTGATGATCTTACTTGAACTTGTTTTCGTGTCATGATTTTGCTTCAAGAACTTCGAGCCATCCAAGGATCCGTTGAAGCTAGATCCATTTTTCTCTTTTCCAGTAGGTTTATCCAAGGAAATTAAGGTAGTAATGATGTTCATAACATCATTCGATTCATACATATAAAGCTATCTTATTCGAAGGTTTAAACTTGTAATCACTAGAACATAGTTTAGTTAATTCTAAACTTGTTCGCAAACAAAAGTTAATCCTTCTAACTTGACTTTTAAAATCAACTAAACACATGTTCTATATCTATATGATATGCTAACTTAATGATTTAAAACCTGAAAACACGAAAAACACCATAAAACCGGATTTACGCCGTCGTAGTAACACCGCGGGCTGTTTTGGGTTAGTTAATTAAAAACTATGATAAACTTTGATTTAAAAGTTGTTATTCTGAGAAAATGATTTTTATTATGAACATGAAACTATATCCAAAAATTATGGTTAAACTCAAAGTGGAAGTATGTTTTCTAAAATGGTCATCTAGACGTCGTTCTTTCGACTGAAATGACTACCTTTACAAAAACGACTTGTAACTTATTTTTCTGACTATAAACCTATACTTTTTCTGTTTAGATTCATAAAATAGAGTTCAATATGAAACCATAGCAATTTGATTTACTCAAAACGGATTTAAAATGAAGAAGTTATGGGTAAAACAAGATTGGATAATTTTTCTCATTTTAGCTACGTGAAAATTGGTAACAAATCTATTCCAACCATAACTTAATCAACTTGTATTGTATATTATGTAATCTTGAGATACCATAGACACGTATACAATGTTTCGACCTATCATGTCGACACATCTATATATATTTCGGAACAACCATAGACACTCTATATGTGAATGTTGGAGTTAGCTATACATAGCTATACAGGGTTGAGGTTGATTCCAAAATATATATAGTTTGAGTTGTGATCAATACTGAGATATGTATACACTGGGTCGTGGATTGATTCAAGATAATATTTATCGATATATTTCTGTACATCTAACTGTGGACAACTAGTTGTAGGTTACTAACGAGGACAGCTGACTTAATAAACTTAAAACATCAAAATATATTAAAAGTGTTGTAAATATATTTTGAACATACTTTGATATATATGTATATATTGTTATAGGTTCGTGAATCAACCAGTAGCCAAGTCTTACTTCCCGACGAAGTAAAAATCTGTGAAAGTGAGTTATAGTCCCACTTTTAAAATCTAATATTTTTGGGATGAGAATACATGCAGGTTTTATAAATGATTTACAAAATAGACACAAGTACGTGAAACTACATTCTATGGTTGAATTATCGAAATCGAATATGCCCCTTTTTATTAAGTCTGGTAATCTAAGAATTAGGGAACAGACACCCTAATTGACGCGAATCCTAAAGATAGATCTATTGGGCCTAACAAACCCCATCCAAAGTACCGGATGCTTTAGTACTTCGAAATTTATATCATATCCGAAGGGTGTCCCGGAATGATGGGGATATTCTTATATATGCATCTTGTTAATGTCGGTTACCAGGTGTTCACCATATGAATGATTTTTATCTCTATGTATGGGATGTGTATTGAAATATGAAATCTTGTGGTCTATTGTTACGATTTGATATATATAGGTTAAACCTATAACTCACCAACATTTTTGTTGACGTTTAAAGCATGTTTATTCTCAGGTGAATATTAAGAGCTTCCGCTGTTGCATACTAAAATAAGGACAAGATTTGGAGTCCATGTTTGTATGATATTGTGTAAAAACTGCATTCAAGAAACTGATTTCGATATAACATATTTGTATTGTAAACCATTATGTAATGGTCGTGTGTAAACAGGATATTTTAGATTATCATTATTTGATAATCTACGTAAAGCTTTTTAAACCTTTATTTATGAAATAAAGGTTATGGTTTGTTTTAAAAATGAATGCAGTCTTTGAAAAACGTCTCATATAGAGGTCAAAACCTCGCAACGAAATCAATTAATATGGAACGTTTTTAATCAATAAGAACGGGACATTTCAGTTGGTATCCGAGCGTTGGTCTTAGAGAACCAGAATTTTGCATTAGTGTGTCTTATCGAGTTTGTTAGGATGCATTAGTGAGTCTGGACTTCGACCGTGTTTACTTGAAAAATGATTGCTTAACAAATTTTGTTGGAAACTATATATTTTTAACATGTGAATATTATGTGATATATTAATCTCTTAACGCGTTTGATATTATGTGATAGATGTCTACCTCTAGAACAAGTCCCATTGACTCACCTAATAATAATGAAGAGTCAAATGTAAATTGGAATGATTCGTGGACTGATTCACAAGTTCCCGAAGAGGAACCGGAAGAAGAGTCGGAACCGGAAGAAGAATCGGAACCGGAAGAAGAATCGGAACCGGATGAAGAAATAGAACCGGTGGGGGAAATAATAAAACGGTTAAGTAAAAGAAAATCCTCAACCAACCGACCAAGGTTAATTATGGTCAATGGTGTTTCCGCCAAGGAAGCAAAATATTGGGAGGATTACCAATTCTCCGATGAATCGGATTCCGACGAGAATTCCGATGATGTTATAGAAATTACCCCAACTGAATTTAAAAAGGCAAAAGAAAATAATAAGGGAAAGGGCATAAAAATAGAGAAATCTAATTCCAACCCCGATGAACTTTATATGTATCGTCAACCCCCGAAGTCCTTAAGTTGTAACAATGACCCGGGAACCTCTAAACCACCAGGTTTTTCTAAACCAATGTGGATCACGACGGCTCGTATTAGGGGAACATCATATATCCCTAGAAACTTGGCAAAACGAACCAAAACCGAAGAAGAAGAAACACGTGAGTCGGAATAAGATAGTTGTATTCGTGTGGTGTAATATATGTAATATAGTGTGCTTATGCTTTATGATATATGTAAAAATTGCTTGTATTAATAAGTATTTTTTTTTATGAATCTAACTCTTGTCTATTTTACAGTATAAAAACACAAAATGGATAGACAACCCAATATTTTAAGAGACCTACCCGGAGACATGATTGATGAAATCTTGTCTAGAGTCGGTCAGAATTCTTCGGCACAACTACTTAAGGCGAGATCAGTTTGTAAGACATTCGAAGAACGTTCCAAGAATGCCTTGGTTTATAAAAGGCTTTCGTTCGAAAGATGGGGGATATCACATTGGGAAATCCATAAGTTACGATGTGTTTACTTTGACGCATATATTGCGGGGAACCCAAATGCTATTTTACGCAATGGGTTAAGAAATTATTTTGACTCAATATATCCGAATATTGGACTTCGTGATTTAGAAAAAGCGGCTAACATGCAACATAAAGAAGCATGTTATGCTTACGGATTAGTAATGTTCGCTTCTCACCAAAGTGAGAACAAGAACATCGGGCTACAACTATTAAACAAAACGTTCCCACAAGTGACGGAGTCAGTAATTGGGGTAAGAAATGAGGTTTTTAGATTGTTACGGGACTGTTGGACATTACGTAACCCTCGTCCCTTTGACGACGTTACAACATGCTGTCTTATCAACGGCCATAACGGTTATGTTCCACAAGACCAAGGATGGGAAGTAGTCCTAGTAAAACCAGAATGCATTACTTGTTTCTGGACGTATGAATTACGTGTCTTTATTGCCTTTGCTGAACGACTTGTGTACTAGCTAGAATTATCTTCACAACTATCTTGTATCAAAGTTATTGTGTGCTATATTTCATGCTTTATGTAAAATAAGCGATATTGTAAGTTTGTAAAATATTGTATAAAAGTTTGAACGCGAAATATTATTATAATCAGTTTTTCATATAGAATTGTAGTAGTTGAATTGTATATTAGCTACTAAGTATGAACTTAACGGGTAGGTACTACCCGAATTTAAACTTATAAAACGCTAATATGAAGAAAAAGCTTTTATAAATGAGTTCATATTATGCTACGAAATACTATTAACTACTCTTAATATTCTGTATGATTAACTTGTTCCATTTGACTATTTTGAAGGAAATGGCACCGACTACTCGACACACCGTGAATATGAATGAAGAGGAATTCCGTACTTTTCTAGCTTCAAACATAGCCGCAGTACAGGTTGCGCTACATACCAACAATAACCTTAGATCTAGCAGTATAGGAAATCGTGTAGGATGCACCTACAAAGAATTCACTGCCTGCAAACCTTTGGAATTTGATGGAACCGAAGGACCGATCGGATTGAAACGGTGGACCGAGAAGGTCGAATCGGTGTTTGCCATAAGTAAGTGTACTGAAGAGGACAAAGTAAAGTATGCTACGCATACCTTCACAGGTTCTGCATTAACATGGTGGAATACCTATCTAGAGTAAGTGGGACAAGATGATGCGTACGCACTACCGTGGTCAGCATTCAAGCACTTGATGAACGAGAAGTACCGTCCCAGAACTGAGGTCAATAAGCTCAAGACAGAACTTAGAGGGTTACGAACCCAAGGATTTGATATTACCACGTACGAAAGACGATTCACAGAATTGTGCCTATTGTATCCGGGAGCATTCGAAGATGAGGAAGAGAAGATCGACGCGTTTGTGAAAGGATTACCGGAAAGAATCCAAGAAGATATAAGTTCACACGAGCCCGCCTCCATACAACAGGCATGTAGAATGGCTCACAAACTAGTGAACCAGATTGAAGAAAGAATTAAAGAACAGACTGCTGAAGAGGCCAATGTGAAGCAAGTCAAAAGAAAGTGGGAGGAAAACGGTGATAAGAATCACCAATACAGCAACAACAGCAATTACAACAATAATCGCAACAATTATCCCAACAATCGCAACATCAATCGTAACTACAACAAACGGCCCAACAACAACAACAACAACAACAACAACAACAACAACAGCAACTACAACAATCATCCCAACAACAATAATAACCGCAACAACAACAACAATCAGAAGCAGCTATGCCAAAGGTGTGAAAAGTATCACTCGGGGTTCTGCACCAAATTTTGCAACAAGTGTAAAAGAAATGGTCATAGCGCGGCGAAGTGTGAGGTCTATGGACCAGGGGTTAATAGAACGAAAGGAACAAATGGTGTCGGAACGAGTAATGGCGGAGCAAGTAGTGTCGGAGCAAGTTATGCCAATGTAGTTTGTTATAAATGTGGAAAACCGGGCCACATTATTAGAAATTGCCCGAACCAGGAGAACACGAATGGACAAGGCCGCGGAAGAGTTTTCAATATTAATGCGACAGAGGCACAGGAAGACCCGGAGCTTGTTACGGGTACGTTTCTTATTGACAATAAATCTGCTTACGTTTTATTTGATTCGGGTGCGGATAGAAGCTATATGAGTAGAGATTTTTGTGCTAAATTAAGTTGTCCATTGACGCCTTTGGATAGTAAATTTTTACTCGAATTAGCAAATGGTAAATTAATTTCAGCAGATAATATATGTCGGAATCGAGAAATTAAACTGGTTAGCGAAACATTTAAGATTGATTTGATACCTGTAGAGTTAGGGAGTTTTGATGTGATAATCGGTATGGACTGGTTGAAAGAAGTGAAAGCGGAGATCGTTTGTTACAAAAATGCAATTCGCATTATACGAGAAAAAGGAAAACCCTTAATGGTGTACGGAGAAAAGGGCAACACGAAGCTACATCTTATTAGTAATTTGAAGGCACAAAAACTAATAAGAAAAGGTTGCTATGCTGTTCTAGCACACGTCGAGAAAGTACAAACTGAAGAAAAGAGCATCAATGATGTTCCCGTCGCAAAAGAATTTCCTGATGTATTTCCGAAAGAATTACCAGGATTACCCCCACATCGATCTGTTGAATTTCAAATAGATCTTGTACCAGGAGCTGCACCAATAGCTCGTGCTCCTTACAGACTCGCACCCAGCGAGATGAAAGAACTACAAAGCCAATTACAAGAACTTTTAGAGCGTGGTTTCATTCGACCAAGCACATCACCGTGGGGAGCTCCTGTTTTGTTTGTCAAGAAGAAAGATGGAACATTCAGGTTGTGTATCGACTACCGAGAGTTGAACAAACTTACCATCAAGAACCGCTACCCACTACCGAGAATCGATGACTTATTTGATCAACTACAAGGCTCGTCTGTTTATTCAAAGATTGACTTACGTTCCGGGTATCATCAAATGCGGGTGAAAGAAGATGATATTCCAAAGACTGCTTTCAGAACACGTTACGGTCATTACGAGTTTATGGTCATGCCGTTTGGTTTAACTAATGCACCAGCTGTGTTCATGGACCTTATGAACCGAGTGTGTGGACCATACCTTGACAAGTTTGTCATTGTTTTCATTGATGACATACTTATTTACTCAAAGAATGACCAAGAACACGGTGAACATTTGAGAAAGGTGTTAGAAGTATTGAGGAAGGAAGAATTGTACGCTAAGTTTTCAAAGTGTGCATTTTGGTTGGAAGAAGTTCAATTCCTCGGTCACATAGTGAACAAAGAAGGTATTAAGGTGGATCCGGCAAAGATAGAAACTGTTGAAAAGTGGGAAACCCCGAAAACTCCGAAACACATACGCCAGTTTTTAGGACTAGCTGGTTACTACAGAAGGTTCATCCAAGACTTTTCCAGAATAGCAAAACCCTTGACTGCATTAACGCATAAAGGGAAGAAATTTGAATGGAATGATGAACAAGAGAAAGCGTTTCAGTTATTGAAGAAAAAGCTAACTACGGCACCTATATTGTCATTGCCTGAAGGGAATGATGATTTTGTGATTTATTGTGATGCATCAAAGCAAGGTCTCGGTTGTGTATTAATGCAACGAACGAAGGTGATTGCTTATGCGTCTAGACAATTGAAGATTCACGAACAAAATTATACGACGCATGATTTGGAATTAGGCGCGGTTGTTTTTGCATTAAAGACTTGGAGGCACTACTTATATGGGGTCAAAAGTATTATATATACCGACCACAAAAGTCTTCAACACATATTTAATCAGAAACAACTGAATATGAGGCAGCGTAGGTGGATTGAATTATTGAATGATTACGACTTTGAGATTCGTTACCACCCGGGGAAGGCAAATGTGGTAGCCGATGCCTTGAGCAGGAAGGACAGAGAACCCATTCGAGTAAAATCTATGAATATAATGATTCATAATAACATTACTACTCAAATAAAGGAGGCGCAACAAGGAGTTTTAAAAGAGAGAAATTTAAAGGATGAAATACCCAAAGGATCGGAGAAGCATCTTAATATTCAGGAAGACGGAACCCGGTATAGGGCTGAAAGGATTTGGGTACCGAAATTTGGAGATATGAGAGAAATGGTACTTAGAGAAGCTCATAAAACCAGATACTCAATACATCCTGGAACGGGGAAGATGTACAAGGATCTCAAGAAACATTTTTGGTGGCCGGGTATGAAAGCCGATGTTGCTAAATACGTAGGAGAATGTTTGACGTGTTCTAAGGTCAAAGCTGAGCATCAGAAACCATCAGGTCTACTTCAACAACCCGAAATCCCGGAATGGAAATGGGAAAACATTACCATGGATTTCATCACTAAATTGCCAAGGACTGCAAGTGGTTTTGATACTATTTGGGTAATAGTTGATCGTCTCACCAAATCAGCACACTTCCTGCCAATAAGAGAAGATGACAAGATGGAGAAGTTAGCACGACTGTATTTGAAGGAAGTCATCTCCAGACATGGAATACCAATCTCTATTATCTCTGATAGGGATGGCAGATTTATTTCAAGATTCTGGAAGACATTACAGCAAGCATTAGGAACTCGTCTAGACATGAGTACTGCCTATCATCCACAAACTGATGGGCAGAGCGAAAGGACGATACAAATGCTTGAAGACATGCTACGAGCATGTGTTATTGATTTCGGAAACAGTTGGGATCGACATCTACCGTTAGCAGAATTTTCCTACAACAACAGCTACCATTCAAGCATTGAGATGGTGCCGTTTGAAGCACTTTATGGTAGAAAGTGCAGGTCTCCGATTTGTTGGAGTGAAGTGGGGGATAGACAGATTACGAGTCCGGAGATTATACAAGAAACTACCGAGAAGATCATCCAAATTCAACAACGGTTGAAAACCGCCCAAAGTCGACAAAAGAGCTACGCTGACATTAAAAGAAAAGATATAGAATTTGAAATTGGAGAGATGGTCATGCTTAAAGTTGCACCTTGGAAAGGCGTTGTTCGATTTGGTAAACGAGGGAAATTAAATCCAAGGTATATTGGACCATTCAAGATTATTGATCGTGTCGGACCAGTAGCTTACCGACTAGAGTTACCTCAACAACTCGCGGCTGTACATAACACTTTCCACGTCTCGAATTTGAAGAAATGTTTTGCTAAAGAAGATCTCACTATTCCGTTAGATGAAATCCAAATCAACGAAAAACTTCAATTCATCGAAGAACCCGTCGAAATAATGGATCGTGAGGTTAAAAGACTTAAGCAAAACAAGATACCAATTGTTAAGGTTCGATGGAATGCTCGTAGAGGACCCGAGTTCACCTGGGAGCGTGAAGATCAGATGAAGAAGAAATACCCGCATCTATTTCCAGAAGATTCGTCAACACCTTCAACAGCTTAAAATTTCGGGACGAAATTTATTTAACGGGTAGGTACTGTAGTGACCCGAACTTTTCCATGTTTATATATATTAATTGAGATTGATATTTACATGATTAAATGTTTCCAACATGTTAAGCAATCAAACTTGTTAAGACTTGATTAATTGAAATATGTTTCATATAGACAATTGACCACCCAAGTTGACCGGTGATTCACGAACGTTAAAACTTGTAAAAACTATATGATGACATATATATGGATATATATATAGTTAACATGATACTATGATAAGTAAACATATCATTAAGTATATTAACAATGAACTACATATGTAAAAACAAGACTACTAACTTAATGATTTTTAAACGAGACATATATGTAACGATTATCGTTGTAAAGACATTTAATGTATATATATCATATTAAGAGATATTCATACATGATAATATCATGATAATATAATAATTTAAAATCTCATTTGATATTATAAACATTGGGTTAACAACATTTAACAAGATCGTTAACCTAAAGGTTTCAAAACAACACTTACATGTAACGACTAACGATGACTTAACGACTCAGTTAAAATGTATATACATGTAGTGTTTTAATATGTATTTATACACTTTTGAAAGACTTCAATACACTTATCAAAATACTTCTACTTAACAAAAATGCTTACAATTACATCCTCATTCAGTTTCATCAACAATTCTACTCGTATGCACCCGTATTCGTACTCGTACAATACACAGCTTTTAGATGTATGTACTATTGGTATATACACTCCAATTATCAGCTCTTAGCAGCCCATGTGAGTCACCTAACACATGTGGGAACCATCATTTGGCAACTAGCATGAAATATCTCATAAAATTACAAAAATATGAGTAATCATTCATGACTTATTTACATGAAAACAAAATTACATATCCTTTATATCTAATCCATACACCAACGACCAAAAACACATACAAACACTTTCATTCTTCAATATTCTTCATCTAATTGATCTCTCTCAATTTCTATCTTCAAGTTCTAAGTGTTCTTCATAAATTCCAAAAGTTCTAGTTTCATAAAATCAAGAATACTTTCAAGTTTGCTAGCTCACTTCCAATCTTGTAAGGTGATCATCCAACCTCAAGAAATCTTTGTTTCTTACAGTAGGTTATCATTCTAATACAAGGTAATAATCATATTCAAACTTTGGTTCAATTTCTATAACTATAACAATCTTATTTCAAGTGATGATCTTACTTGAACTTGTTTTCGTGTCATGATTTTGCTTCAAGAACTTCGAGCCATCCAAGGATCCGTTGAAGCTAGATCCATTTTTCTCTTTTCCAGTAGGTTTATCCAAGGAAATTAAGGTAGTAATGATGTTCATAACATCATTCGATTCATACATATAAAGCTATCTTATTCGAAGGTTTAAACTTGTAATCACTAGAACATAGTTTAGTTAATTCTAAACTTGTTCGCAAACAAAAGTTAATCCTTCTAACTTGACTTTTAAAATCAACTAAACACATGTTCTATATCTATATGATATGCTAACTTAATGATTTAAAACCTGAAAACACGAAAAACACCGTAAAACCGGATTTACGCCGTCGTAGTAACACCGCGGGCTGTTTTGGGTTAGTTAATTAAAAACTATGATAAACTTTGATTTAAAAGTTGTTATTCTGAGAAAATGATTTTTATTATGAGCATGAAACTATATCCAAAAATTATGGTTAAACTCAAAGTGGAAGTATGTTTTCTAAAATGGTCATCTAGACGTCGTTCTTTCGACTGAAATGACTACCTTTACAAAAACGACTTGTAACTTATTTTTCTGACTATAAACCTATACTTTTTCTGTTTAGATTCATAAAATAGAGTTCAATATGAAACCATAGCAATTTGATTTACTCAAAACGGATTTAAAATGAAGAAGTTATGGGTAAAACAAGATTGGATAATTTTTCTCATTTTAGCTACGTGAAAATTGGTAACAAATCTATTCCAACCATAACTTAATCAACTTGTATTGTATATTATGTAATCTTGAGATACCATAGACACGTATACAATGTTTCGACCTATCATGTCGACACATCTATATATATTTCGGAACAACCATAGACACTCTATATGTGAATGTTGGAGTTAGCTATACAGGGTTGAGGTTGATTCCAAAATATATATAGTTTGAGTTGTGATCAATACTGAGATATGTATACACTGGGTCGTGGATTGATTCAAGATAATATTTATCGATATATTTCTGTACATCTAACTGTGGACAACTAGTTGTAGGTTACTAACGAGGACAGCTGACTTAATAAACTTAAAACATCAAAATATATTAAAAGTGTTGTAAATATATTTTGAACATACTTTGATATATATGTATATATTGTTATAGGTTCGTGAATCAACCAGTAGCCAAGTCTTACTTCCCGACGAAGTAAAAATCTGTGAAAGTGAGTTATAGTCCCACTTTTAAAATCTAATATTTTTGGGATGAGAATACATGCAGGTTTTATAAATGATTTACAAAATAGACACAAGTACGTGAAACTACATTCTATGGTTGAATTATCGAAATCGAATATGCCCCTTTTTATTAAGTCTGGTAATCTAAGAATTAGGGAACAGACACCCTAATTGACGCGAATCCTAAAGATAGATCTATTGGGCCTAACAAACCCCATCCAAAGTACCGGATGCTTTAGTACTTCGAAATTTATATCATATCCGAAGGGTGTCCCGGAATGATGGGGATATTCTTATATATGCATCTTGTTAATGTCGGTTACCAGGTGTTCACCATATGAATGATTTTTATCTCTATGTATGGGATGTGTATTGAAATATGAAATCTTGTGGTCTATTGTTACGATTTGATATATATAGGTTAAACCTATAACTCACCAACATTTTTGTTGACGTTTAAAGCATGTTTATTCTCAGGTGAATATTAAGAGCTTCCGCTGTTGCATACTAAAATAAGGACAAGATTTGGAGTCCATGTTTGTATGATATTGTGTAAAAACTGCATTCAAGAAACTGATTTCGATATAACATATTTGTATTGTAAACCATTATGTAATGGTCGTGTGTAAACAGGATATTTTAGATTATCATTATTTGATAATCTACGTAAAGCTTTTTAAACCTTTATTTATGAAATAAAGGTTATGGTTTGTTTTAAAAATGAATGCAGTCTTTGAAAAACGTCTCATATAGAGGTCAAAACCTCGCAACGAAATCAATTAATATGGAACGTTTTTAATCAATAAGAACGGGACATTTCAGTATATACACTCCAATGATCAGCTCTTAGCAGCCCATGTGAGTCACCTAACACATTTGGGAACCATCATTTGGCAACTAGCATGAAATATCTCATAAAATTACAAAAATATGAGTAATCATTCATGACTTATTTACATGAAAACAAAATTACATATCCTTTATATCTAATCCATACACCAACGACCAAAAACACCTACAAACACTTTCATTCTTCAATTTTCTTCATCTAATTGATCTCTCTCAAGTTCTATCTTCAAGTTCTAAGTGTTCTTCATAAATTCCAAAAGTTCTAGTTTCATAAAATCAAGAATACTTCCAAGATTACAAGTTTACTTCCAAGTTTTCTAAATCCATTCCAAGTAATCATCCAAGATCAAGAAACCTTTGTTACTTATAGTAGGTTATCTTTCTAATACAAGGTAATAATCATATTCAAACTTTAATTCAATTTCTATAACTATAACAATCTTATTTCGAGTGGAAATCTTACTTGAAATTGTTTTAGTGTCATGATTCTGCTTCAAGAACTTTCAAGCCATCCAAGGATCCTTTGAAGCTAGATCTATTTTTCTCATTTCCAGTAGATTTATCCAAGGAACTTGAGGTAGTAATGATGTTCATAACATCATTCGATTCATACATATAAAGCTATCTTATTCGAAGGTTTAAACTTGTAATCACTAGAACATAGTTTAGTTAATTCTAAACTTGTTCGCAAATAAAAGTTAATCCTTCTAACTTGACTTTTAAAATCAACTAAACACATGTTCTATATCTATATGATATGCTAACTTAATGATTTAAAACCTGGAAACACGAAAAACACCGTAAAACCGGATTTACGCCGTCGTAGTAACACCGCGGGCTGTTTTGGGTTAGTTAATTAAAAACTATGATAAACTTTGATTTAAAAGTTATTATTCTGGAAAAATGATTTTTATTATGAACATGAAACTATATCCAAAAATTATGGTTAAACTCAAAGTGGAAGTATGTTTTCTAAAATGGTCATCTAGACGTCGTTCTTTCGACTGAAATGACTACCTTTACAAAAACGACTTGTAACTTATTTTTCCGACTATAAACCTATAATTTTTCTGTTTATATTCATAAAATAGAGTTCAATATGAAACCATAGCAATTCGATTCACTCAAAACGGATTTAAAATGAAGAAGTTATGGGTAAAACAAGATTGGATAATTTTTCTCATTTTAGCTACGTGAAAATTGGTAACAAATCTATTCCAACCATAACTTAATCAACTTGTATTGTATATTATGTAATCTTGAGATACCATAGACACGTATACAATATTTTGACCTATCATGTCGACACATCTATATATATTTCGAAACAACCATAGACACTCTATATGTGAATGTTGGAGTTAGCTATACAGGGTTGAGGTTGATTCTAAAATATATATAGTTTGAGTTGTGATCAATACTGAGATACGTATACACTGGGTCGTGGATTGATTCAAGATAATATTTATAGATTTATTTCTGTACATCTAACTGTGGACAACTAATTGTAGGTTACTAACGAGGACAGCTGACTTAATAAGCTTAAAACATCAAAATATATTAAAAGTGTTGTAAATATATTTTGAACATACTTTGATATATATGTATATATTGTTATAGGTTCGTGAATCAACCAGTGGCCAAGTCTTACTTCCCGACGAAGTAAAAATCTGTGAAAGTGAGTTATAGTCCCACTTTTAAAATCTAATATTTTTGGGATGAGAATACATGCAGGTTTTATAAATGATTTACAAAATAGACACAAGTACGTGAAACTACATTCTATGGTTGAATTATCGAAATCGAATATGCCCCTTTTTATTAAGTCTGATAATCTAAGAATTAGGGAACAGACACATTAATTGACGCGAATCCTAAAGATAGATCTATTGGGCCTAACAAATCCCATCCAAAGTACCGGATGCTTTAGTACTTCGAAATTTATATCATATCCGAAGGGTGTCCCGGAATGATGGAATATTCTTATATATGCATCTTGTTAATGTCGGTTACCAGATGTTCACCATATGAATGATTTTTATCTCTATGTATGGGATGTGTATTGAAATATGAAATCTTGTGGTCTATTGTTACGATTTGATATATATAGGTTAAACCTATAACTCACCAACATTTTTGTTGACGTTTAAAGCATGTTTATTCTCAGGTGAATACTAAGAGCTTCCGCTGTTGCATACTAAAATAAGGACAAGATTTGGAGTCCATGTTTGTATGATATTGTGTAAAAACTGCATTCAAGAAACTGATTTCGATGTAACATATTTGTATTGTAAACCATTATGTAATGGTCGTGTGTAAACAGGATATTTTAGATTATCATTATTTGATAATCTACGTAAAGCTTTTTAAACCTTTATTTACGAAATAAAGGTTATGGTTTGTTTTAAAAATGAATGCAGTCTTTGAAAAACGTCTCATATAGAGGTCAAAACCTCGCAACGAAATCAATTAATATGGAACATTTTTAATCAATAAGAACGGGACATTTCACGCATCATCTTCCGGGACTAGCAGCCAGCCGCCTGCACCAGTGGCTACTTCTGATGGACACATGGGCCCTACGGAGATTCCAGCTCCGTCTGCTCCTGGACCCTCGGGGTCACAGCCCCGCATCGGTGGTGTTGTGATCCCCGCGGAGTTCGGGGAAGGGCCATTCCGTAACCATATGCGCATATCGTGCCGATGCACTCCAGATGGACGTTTAGTGCCGATTCCGCCAGACAGACACAGAGAGATGTTGGCCGCCTTCGGACTGCCAGTTCAGCTACCCGTGCCACCACCACATGATTCGGATGACTCATCACCTGCCGAATCTTCATCAGATGATTCTTCATCAGACTCCAGTGATGATGAGGACCCTGCTGATATACCTATTCAGGCACCCTCCACCCCGCCGAAGAAGCGGTACCGTCCTGATGGCTCCGTCATTCCAGGGGGTGAATGGAGGTCGTGCTTTCACTGACGCTTTTGGTCGACGTCAGAGGGTTACTGCCCGTAAGCGGCTCGTGCCGTACCCTGCCGACCCACTCATATGTAAGACACCTCATTACGTGCTGACTATTTCTGGAGCCGGGACATCTGCACCCCGTTTTGTGCGGTCTGCACCACCCGCTCCGCCAGCACCATCCGCTCCACCGGCCCCACCGGCACCACCAGCACCGCCCGCCCCACCAGCTCCCACTGTCGAGGAATTGACAAGGGAGGTGGAGATTCTCCGAGCTCGGGTTACTGGGCTCGAGGAGCAGTTGGCTCAGGTTTTGGACATCCTACTCCCACCTTCACCGTAGGACTTTTGTATTAGATTTCATGATGTAATCTAGTTTTAGCTTCTTGTATTATTATGTATTGTAAGAACTTATGTGAATGTATGAAACTTATTATTAATGAATGGAACCTTGCGTTATTTAACTCTTGCACGATGTTCTATTTGCATTACTGTACGATGATTCTGTGGTATTTGTGCCTAGATGCATTATTTAATAACATGTGATGTTTTGATTCCATGTTGGTTACTATATACTATATCATTACTACTTGAATACTGGATTTTGACTTGGGTCAAAATTTTTGTTTAGAACATCATGGCTAACGGTCGATCCACACCTACTGCTGCTCAAATTGAAGAGATGATCCAAGAACGTGTCGCCGCAGCCCTAGCTGAAAGAAATCTCCAAGCTCCACCGCCACCACCACCAGTTATCCCACCCGTTCGAAATGGGTGTACTTACAAGGAATTCCAGAGCTGCAAACCGCATAACTTCAGTGGAACTGAGGGACCGGTTGGTCTCACCAGATGGTTCCAGAAACTTGAATCAGTATTCTGAGTTAGCAACTGTTCGGAGGACAACAAGACCAAATTTGCTTCTTGCATGCTATCTGACGGCACGTTAACGTGGTAGAACACGTTAGCTCAAGCGAAAGGTATCGATGAGGCGTATGCTACGCCATGGGAGGAATTCAAAGCGGCTATGATTGATGAGTATTGTCCGAGAACCGAAATACAAAAGATGGAAATGGAATTCATGCAGTTAAAGGCCGTTGGGAACGAACTTGATGGTTACAACAGGAGATTTTTGGAACTAGCTCTTATGTGTCCGACAATGGTCACCCCGAAATTCAAGTGTATGGAGAGATACTTCTGAGGACTCCCTAAGTCCATCAAAGGAAACGTCACATCGTCCAAACCACCGAATGTTCCCGAAGCAATGCGCATGGCGCATACCCTCATGAATCAGATTCTCATTGATGAGCCGGAGAAGGCTAAGTTTGAAGCTGGAAGTAGTGAAAAGCGAAAGTGGGATAATAATAACAACAACAACAATAACAGGGGGAGAACCTATGATCAGACCCCCGCTAAGAGACGCAACAACGGTGGAAATCCCAACCCTGGCACAAGCTCCAACCCGAACTACAAAGGTACCCTACCGCATTGCAAGAGGTGTTACAAACACCACACTGGGTATTGTAATGTGGTTTGTGAGAAGTGCCAACGGTCTGGACATATAGGCAAGGATTGCAAGGTCACAACTTTGAATGCAAGGGCGAAACCCACCGGTCCGAAGAAGTGCTACGGATGCGGAAAGACGGGTCACTTCAGGAATGAGTGTCCCGACAAGCGAAAAGATGGCGGACCACCGCGAGGTAGAGCTTTTAATGTTAATGCAAGGGATGCACGCGAGAACCCCGACTTGATGACAGGTATATTCACTATCAACAATCTTTTAGCTTCTGTCCTATTTGATACTGGTGCCGATAGAAGTTATGTATGTAGACACTTTTGTGATAAGATAAATTGGTCGTTAGTCCCTTTAAAAGAAAGTATGCTTGTCGTGGTAGCCAACGGTAAACTTGAAAAGGTTGACCAAATTGGCCGAGGAGCTATTATTAATATAGCTGGTGCGAATTTCGAAATTGACTTGATACCTATCAAACTGGGAAGTTTTGACGTGATCGTCGGTATGGATTGGTTGACCAAAGTAAGGGCCGATATTATTTGTGGAGATAAAGCTCTTCGTATACCACAAAGAGATGGCGAGCCGCTGGTTATCTATGGGGAGATATGTACGTCGAAGCTGAACCTCATTAGTTGCGTGAAAGCACAAAAGATTATGAAGAAGGGACATTTTGCTGTCCTAGCACACGTGAAAACGGTAGAAACCGAGGTAAAGAGTGTGAACGACGTACGGATTGTGAACGAGTTTCCTGATGTCTTTCCAGAGGAGTTACCTGGATTACCACCACCAAGGGTAGTGGAATTTCAGATCGATTTAGTGCCAGGAGCTGCACCTGTAGCTCGCGCGCCGTACCGACTTGCACCTTCCGAGATGCAAGAGTTACAAAACCAACTACAGGAACTCCTAGATCGAGGGTTTATTCAACCAAGTTCTTCGCCGTGGGGCGCACCTATTTTGTTTGTGAAGAAGAAGGATGGATCCTTCCGTATATGTATCGACTACCGTGAACTCAACAAATTGACAATCAAGAATCGGTATCCACTACCACGAATTGACGATCTTTTCGATCAGCTGCAAGGATCGAGCATTTACTCTAAGATCAATTTGCGATTCGGTTATCACCAGTTGAGGGTGAAAGAGAGTGACGTGATGAAGACTGCATTTAGGACTCGCTATGGTCATTATGAGTTTCTCGTGATGCCATTCGGATTAACAAATGCACCTGCCGTATTCATGGACCTCATGAATCATGTCTGCAAGCCGTACTTGGATAAGTTTGTTATCGTCTTCATAGATGATATCCTCATCTACTCTAAGAGCGAAGAAGAGCATGAGCAACACCTCCGATTAGTGCTTGAACTCTTGAGACAAGAGCAACTATACGCCAAATTCTCCAAGTGTGAATTTTGGTTGAAGGAAGTCCAGTTTCTGGGTCATGTTGTGAGCGACCAGGGTATCAAAGTTGATCCCGCCAAGATTGAAGCCATCAGCAAGTGGAAAACTCCCACTACTCCAACTCATATTCGCCAATTCCCAGGTCTCGCCGGGTACTACCGAAGATTCATCGAAGGATTTTCTCTGATTGCGCGTCCTTTGACCGCGCTGACTCACAAGGGCAAGAAGTTTATTTGGGAACCCACACACAAATCAGCATTTCAAACTTTGAAGAAGAAGTTGACCACCGTACCTATCCTATCACTTCCTGAAGGCAGTGACGACTTTGTTGTTTATTGTGATGCATCGAAGAGTGGTTTTGGTTGTGTACTGATGCAACGATCAAAGGTTATTGCCTATGCCTCCCGCCAATTAAAGATTCACGAATGGAACTACACTACTCACGATCTCGAACTTGGAGCCGTTGTCTTTGCGCTCAAATTGTGGAGACACTATTTGTATGGAACTAAGAGCACTATCTTCACCGATCACAAGAGTCTCCAGCACATCTTCAATCAGAAGCAACTAAATATGAGACAGCGTCGATGGATCGAGACGTTCAACGACTATGATTGTGAACTCCGTTATCACCCTGGCAAGGCCAATGTTGTAGCTGACGCTTTAAGCCGAAAGGAGAGGACGACACCTCTTCGTGTTAGGGCTCTGAACATCACCATCCAATCGAACCTCAACAGCCAGATCCGAGTAGCCCAAGAGGAGGCTCTCAAGGAGGAGAATATATCTCATGAACATTTGAACATACTTGTCTCTCGATTTGAGGTTAGGGAGTCTGGACTCCGATGTTATGCCGGAAGAATTTGGGTACCTCTTTATGGAGATTTACGGAACCTTATACTTGATGAAGCACACAAGTCGAGATATTCGATTCATCCTGGAGCGGGCAAGATGTACCACGACCTTAAAGAACAGTATTGGTGGCCGAATCTCAAGAAGGACGTTGCGACTTATGTTGGTAAGTGTTTGACTTGCTCGAAGGTTAAAGCCGAGCATCAGAGACCTTCTGGTTTACTTCAACAGCCGGAGATCCCACAATGGAAGTGGGAAAGGATCACAATGGATTTTATCACCAAGCTGCCAAAGACGGTGGGCGGATGCGAGACCATTTGGGTTATTGTTGACCGCCTCACCAAATCTGCACACTTCCTAGCAATGAAGGAAACTGATACAATGGAAAGACTTGCTCAATTATACATCAAGGAGGTTGTATCTCGTCATGGTGTATCTTTATCGATCATCTCCGATCGCGATCCCCGTTTTGCTTCTAGATTTTGGCGTTCTTTGCAAGACGCCATGGGAACTCGTCTCGACATGAGTACTGCGTATCATCCTCAGACCGACGGGCAAAGTGAAAGAATGATTCAGACATTGGAAGACATGTTGCGTGCATGTGTTATTGATTTCGGAAAGGCCTGGAAAAGGCATTTGCCGTTAGCCGAATTCTCGTACAACAACAGTTATCACTCGAGCATTAATGCTGCACCTTTTGAAGCATTGTATGGCCGTAAGTGACGATATCCTATTTGTTGGGCCGACGTAGGTGAAAAGCAAATCACCGGACCCGAGGTAGTCCACGAAACGATGGAGAAGATTGCTCAGATACAAGTGAGACTTAAGACTGCCCGCGATCACCAAAAGAGTTATGCCGATCTTAAACGTAAAGACTTTGAATTCAACGTTGGTGATCGTGTAATGTTGAAGGTTGCACCTTGGAAGGGTGTGATCCATTTTGGAAAGCGTGGAAAGTTGAACCCACGATACATTGGTCCTTTTGAAATCTTGGAACGTGTTGGACCCGTTGCTTACCGTTTGGATCTACCAGCACAATTGAGCTCAGTTCATCCTACCTTCTACGTGTCAAACTTGAAGAAGTGTCTTGCTGCACCCGAACTTATCATACCACTGGAAGAACTTACAATTGATGACAAACTCCACTTTGTGGAAGAACCTGTTGAAATTATGGATCGTGAGATCAAAACTTTGAAACGCAACAAGATTCCGATCGTCCGAGTACGATGGAATGCCAAACGAGGACCTGAGTTTACTTGGGAACGAGAGGATCAAATGATGCGGAAGTATCCTCACCTTTTCCCGACTCCTCCATCTACCTCAGCTTAAATTCCGGGACGAAATTTTCTTTAACAGGTGGGTAATGTAACGACCCTGGTTTTTTTTCCACGTTTATTAATAATTAATATTATTAATACTTGCGATTATACGAACGTATGTTATTACATTTACGTATTGCCATGATTAACCATACTTGATTCTTTAATGTCCGAAACGTCTTTGTGACACGCATACATTACACGAATAATATTTTCAGATGTTATTTACATTCGTGATTAATTTTATTAATCATTTTAATTAACTATGACTATTAGTTATTACTTGGGCTCTTGTTGGATTTATTTGTTAATTAATGGAACTTGGGCTTTATTAATGTTAGTAGACTAATGAGCCCACCCTACTCCTCTTGTTGGACTACTAGGAGCCTAAATTGTATACTAGTAACTTGTTAAAATAAACCTTGGAATAATTAGCTTAAACTAATAATAAACACTTACAAGCATGCTAGTAAATATTTCCACATGCACTTAGCCTTTCCCATTCCACACAAACACCACTCTCTAATACAAGAAAAATGGCAATGTAACCACCCCATTGGATGGTCAAAACCGTCGGCCAAGGGGGGTCTTGGGAGGGGGTTTGCTTTTAAATTTTGACTGCATATTCCCTAGTATTATCTCACTTATACTTACACATACTTGCACACTTTCAATTGCTCTCATTTTTCTATCTACTTGGTAAGTAACAAGGCTTATTCTCTCTTCTTCTTCTCTCCTAAAAACCGCCATCATCATCACTCTTTTACTTGATTCTTGTTGTTGTTTAGTTACATGTTCTTAGTTAATGTTTACTTACTTGTTGTAAGAACCAAATTTCCTAGTTTGTTCTTCATATTATCTTGTTATTCAAGAACATGCAAGGATCTAAACTCTCTAGTTTATAGTTCCACAATTAGTGTTTCAAAGATTTAAAGTTCATAAGTTCTAAAAATCATACATGCATTCATGTTAGTAAACTTAAAGTTTACTTTCTAAAGATCAAGACCTAGGCTTGAATCTTTAAAAGTATGAAACCCATGAACTTACTACTTGTGTACTTAGTTTTTTTTTTTTTCATTTGTTCACATATTAAAATCGTGATTTTGGTTGTAGATGGTCAAGTGTTACAAGTTAACCTTGATCTCATTTATCTTAAACTAAAGATTAACTTTAAAAGGTTCAAGAACATAAAAATTTACTTAATAACTTTTGGGTCTTGGATCTTCAAGATCAAACTAACCACTTAAGATCTTGATTAGTTAGTTTATTTTCAAGTTTGTAGTACAATATTACTTTTCTAATTCATGCATGTGTTGAATCTATGATCTTGATGCAACTTTGGTTCATCAAACTTCATACAACTCTTATGTGAGTCGTGCTTCATATCATAGACTTACACTAGTGTTATGATGGTTAAATCTTGGTTAAGATGATGCAAACACATCAATGAGTTATACACTTGAAGCTATATGCATCAAGGATGAGAACCATGATGAACATCAAGCTTCAAGACCACCGGAACTCACTTTTAACTTCCTGTTTTCTGTTTACAGCCCTCTGTCCTACTGTCTCTGTAACAGACCAGTAGACCTGGGCTACTGAGACCTTTATTTTCAAATAGATCTTTTTGAGTATATAACTTTTCATATAAGACTCGTCTTAATCCGAGTTACGGTTTAGAATCTATGGCCCTCCGAGCGTCACTATGTCCATTTATTTTTCTATTTTCTGTTTATAGTTTCTGCTTTTCTGGTTTATGTAACAGACCAGTACACCTGGGCTACTGTAACCTCGATTTTCAGATAGCTCCGTTCGTGTAGATAACTTTTCATATAGGACTCGTCTTAATCCGAGTTACGGTTTAGGATTTATGGCCCTCCGATCGTCACTATGTCCTTTTAACGTTGTGTAGAAATTTCTGACCTACTCGCACTTAGACCGTCTCCACGGTCAAACGAAGACGAGTTTGCTTCTGTAAATTTTACCACACTTAAAGGACTCGTATACGGAGCCATGGCCACTGGTATCACCTTATTTCAGTAGGTGTAGAGGCCGTGGTGACTGACCGAACTCAGCCTTTGTTTTAAACTACTTTCATGAACGAAACTTACTTTACGCCTTTTGTTTGATGATGAATGTTGATGACCCTTAAGACCTTATTTACATGCTTTTAAACCTTTTGGGACGATTTACTGACTTAGTACTATTTGACTTAGGTTGAGGACCTTCGGACCGATTACTTGCACACCTTTCCGAACTGACTTTACGACTACATTATCATTGTGAGTTATAGCATCCCTTTTTACTTTAACTATTTGGGACTGAGAATACATGCACATTTTATGTTTTACATACTAGGCACGAGTACTTAAAAACTTATATATGTGTGGGTTATACAACGGCATAAACATTCCCTTTAGCTCAGTAACGTTTAGTCATTGGTTTTTGAACCGGTGAACGCGAATCTTAGATATGGATCCATAGGGTTTGACACCCCCACTCGGGCTAGTCGCGCTAGCATGTAATGAGTGATTAATACTTCGTAATCATACGCACTTTCCAAGTGTACTTTCAGGGGGTATAAACGTTAAGTTAGTTACCAAGTGCCCACGGTTAAGCATATACTTTATCATATCGTTTTGAAACGCTCTTTGTAGCATTGAAATCTCGTGGCCTACCTTATATTACTGTTAGACTTAAACTATAGCTCACCAACCGTTTTGTTGACATTTTAAGCATGTTTTTCTCAGGTGCCTAAGGTTTGCTTCCGCTGTGTTACTAGACTTGCTGTAGACACCTGCTGCTCTAGAGATGTCAACTGCATGAAACACTTTATTTTGCATTTAAACTTTAATACTTTTGAACTATGTTTTGTAACGACCTAAGGGTCACATTCATTTATTCATGCTTGCTATTCGTAGAAGCATACTGTTGGTGTAAAACATTTATGTCGGTTATGACGTCACCTTTTTAATCGTGAATGCAACTTCTTTTATTACAGCATATAGTACTTAACCTTGTAATGATCCTGTTGTTGATGATTCGTACACGATGGTTTTGTACGGGGCATCACAATGAAGCACCGCCTTGATGAGTTCATGGACGTACTTCACACAAGTGGATTCCACGAATGCGAAAGAATACCTGGTGTTCAATAATAAGGCTAACGGTTTTGCAACATGTAACACGTTACCAAAAGACCTTGCAACCTTCATTATGTTTTATGAAGAAATGTACCTCGTCGGAATCCTACGAACCTCAACCCACAAGTATCGGATGAAAGAATCCACCATTTTTTGCAAATGGTTTAATCATAACGAAGTCGGGACATTTGGCATTAGCAAGAATCTTTGGATAATTGTCCTCATCGGCGTACCCTACAACGCAGTCAAACGTACCCAATTTGAACACATTTAAGATAAGTGTGTTACACTAGAGCAAAAAATGGTGGACTTTACCTTCATATATGGGAACGACATCTACCAAGAGGACACTAAGATCCTTGTTGCAATCAACAGAAAGATTTTTTTCTAGATGACACCTCGAACGAAGGCAACCAGACGTCTTACCATAAGCATGGCTAAATGATACGCTCAGATTAGTCAAGTTTTTACGTGTCGTTAGGCGTAAAATAATCTAAGAAGTATCCGAAAATAGTTTAATAATTTGTAAGGCTCGGGCCTAAATCTAACTATCGCTCATAATCCTGAAAGAGTAGTAGTGAAAGTATGACCTAGAGTCGATCTTTAAAAAGCGAAGAATTTGAAATAAGGCAACCTAGAAATCTTTAGTTATTTAGATCGGGTTTTAATATTGAAGGTTGATTTGGTTTTCTAATACTAATAAATTAAATACATAAAAGTATATAAGGTGGAAGTGTCGGGAAGTATGCTTTTTTTGGGGCATGGCTGCTATGACAGTGATATGTGCTGGGGTTAGGTAGTCACATATCTTAAAAACTAAGGAAAATGTAGGTCTATCCCAGAGGATTAGTCAATTCGACAAGCCTACCAGACTCTGGTTTGAGGGTTGGTCAATACTTGGAGTTCGGTATGTCACTTAGGGTTGAGGAATTGTAGTGTTGTAACCGAGGGAAGTTATTCTTCAGTTAACAGCTCAGACAGAAAAGCATCCATGCTTTAGTCTTACTCCCTCATCACGAACGAAGATTTTCATATATGAGTGTGGTTTGCTGAATGAGCTGGCCCATAAATGACCTTAGGGGTTACCGAAGTAAGTTGATAAGGCTTTATGATGCTAATCTACTGATTCGTCATACGGTTCAGATAGTTATCTAATCCTATCATACGTCATTAAGTCAACAGACAATAGATAAGGAAACAGGGAACATCTAGGTCTGGCAGACTATCCCTAAGGAAATAGGTCTGGTTAGTTTGGGCGTTCCAATAGTAGGCAGATAGGATGATTAAACCCTAGTGGTGATTACCTCGAGAATCCTGATTCACAGGTTGAGTTCACCTCTAGTCTTATAATCCTTATTTCCTATGAGCATAAGAGGTGTCGTCGAATTCAGAGAATCTATCAGGAAAGAATAACTAAGGGCCTAAGCCTAATTAGCTAGCTGCTCTCACGGGGAAGACTAGGTCTAAGCCACATTATAAGTTGGATACATAACTGTTACTAAACCGGAAATCGAACATTCCGTATTTTTACCGAAAGGCTAACCAGCATAATAGTACTAATTAATACTAACTACTCCAACACATACACCAATCATAGCAACCACTTAGATATTTACGCTAACATGACAATTAATGAAGTTTATTAACAATTGTTCTTCTTCAACCACTTTCTGCAACGGGTCTTTAGCACAATCAAGTTCCACATGCACGTTTATTATCGAATCAAGATCCGAAGCCCTCACGTTTGCCATTTTCGTTTGTAATTTTTCGATCTCATATGTCGTTTCAGCAATTTGGGTATCAAGATCCTTCAATACATTCGAATCAACCTGTTACCTTGATTGTTGTCTCTTTTGCCTCGTTTATGATCTCATGCTTGTTTGAATGTGTGATTGTTTTATACCGAATGATCAAAAGTTAGAAAATAAAATGTAGTAAAAATTGTTTTATATCGAATAATCAAATC
This sequence comes from Rutidosis leptorrhynchoides, assembly GCF_046630445.1. Taxonomy (NCBI): domain Eukaryota; kingdom Viridiplantae; phylum Streptophyta; class Magnoliopsida; order Asterales; family Asteraceae; genus Rutidosis; species Rutidosis leptorrhynchoides. Next base: position 346,533,584 of record NC_092342.1, on the reverse strand, counting down.
TTATCAAGTTTGTTGTTGTTAATCAGTGATCGATCACGAAGCTTATGATTAAGTTTATGAATTCCGAACTAAATTTGAAGTGATTAACACCTTTTGATCAAATCAAATTTTTGAGCTCCATGAAGGCGATTAACTTCATGAACTGTAGCTGCAACAGAATGAGTTTCTTTAATTTGATTATAACAAATTAAGTAGTGTTATCCGTTCACGAGGTAACACGTCATATTTGTTTACATTAAAACACATTTGAAAAGTTTATGTGCTACAATAATAATATTTTAAGTATGTAATCTATAATGAGAGATAAATGAAAATATATAACCTATTTATGGCTTAACCCTATCTATAAATACAACCTCAATGTTAACGTCATACGGGCTCACAAACACCTCATAAAACTACTAACATAAATAAGATATTACAAAAGATTGATTTTCGTAAACATACTCGACCGATTTAACTTCGGATTGTCTTTATGTCAATCTTAGTGTTAACGATCAATTGCTTATACATTTTACATTTCTATATTCTAAGATGAAATACTCTTGATCAATATTGATTATGGATAATAACAAGGATAATGATGAATAATAAAATGCAAAATGGAGCACGCGGTGTGGTGTATAAGCAAGCACGATTTATTTTCCACTTATCAAATAATACTTCAACGCATGAAGTTGTGTCATCCTTGCACACTTGGCCATAGGCCCCAAACTTAAACCACCACTATTCCCACTTTTATAGCTTTAGAAAATCAAAATTATAAAGCTATGCCAATTGCCAAGTATGCTCTGGCACCAAAACCAAATTATAATACACAATCCTTCTAAGAAAGAATTACACATTCACCCGAACTTAAAAAAACTGCATTACGAAAGACCTCTATAAAGTAAAATGAGTAAATAAATGACAATTTTCAAAATAATATTATGAAAAGTCCATCATATTTATTCTAATTCATATTTCAAAATTTTAAGAATGCTCCCAATAGTGACATATTTTCTATCCAGAATTAGCTGTTACATCAGCACTTCATTCTCAGGACTAACCCAAGACTAAACAGTACCAAAAATAACATACTTTCTCAAATAAATTAGGATCCACTATATTAATTAAATATTGTGTGATACAAATAATGGAACAAAATCTACAAGTCATGCTAGTCCTTTTTTGACATTCTTCAGTCCAGCAATAGGACTCAGAGACAAAGAAGAAGGTGACTAGCAGGGCGGATTGCTAGGCGGAGGTCTAGGCGGATTGCTGCCAACACCGTGGTATTGGGCGGCGGTCTGGACAGGAGGGTAGACACCATCGTTGAGACCTCTCTAAAAAGCAAGATATTGTGTATACTTCACTTCTTTATTTCGTAAAAAAGAGCTCAAAAACAAAGTCTTGAATATAACTCGCATAACCCTTTAGATTAAAGCTATAAAATCTTAAATCACACACACACAATTTCAATTTTAATTAAATAAACAAAGCAAAAATTAAGAGGTTAATTTTGATATGTTGTTACACCATCAACATAAAAAATTACGGAAATACGGAGTATTTCGTATACTTTCATTTTTACCCAAACCAAAGAAAAATTCCTTTGTACGGAAGCCTGTGAATTACAGTTTATTAAAATAATGTTCGACATTAGAATTGATATCACACCAACATTTGTAATCATGACTTCGAGCTGAAAAAAATAATAATATTAAAATCACATAAAACCATTCGGCGGAAAAAAGCAAAAGAAAGCAGACGTTTAAAGCAATCTCACTCTCCTCTCTCTCTCTCGATATTTTTTTTTTTCCTTTTTCCTTTTTTTCTTTATAATATAATACAAAAATAAAAATATATATACACTCCGTATACGTATACGCAAGGTTGCAAAATTCGCTATTCGGGGATTAATCGGTCGGGACTTTTGAAGGAGTAATCGTCAATTCGGAGATTAATCGGGGATTAATCGGATTGTACTTTATACATTTAAATAATAAATTTCAAAAATTATATGTGTAAATATAGAAGAAAACAATAAACATAAGCATAAACTTCAACGCAATTGTCGAAAATTGTTCATTTTGTTTAAAAGCTATAAAATTATAGTTTAAATTCATGTTAAAATGTTGATCAATGTTGACATTGACCGGCTTTGATTAACAAATTCGATTTTGACCCATCAATTGACGTTGTCCGATTAATTAAACGGATTTTGGAAAAACGGAACGGATTGCTATTAAAAATGATTAATCGGAGATTAATTGGCGAGTAATCGAGTTTTTTACAACACTGCGTATACGTATATGTTTGTGAGTGTATATATATAGAATAGAAAGAGAGATAAGAAACTATTTCAATAGAGAAAGACAAAAAAAATTAAAAAGATCACATCGACAATTTCAAAAGGAATTCGTCTCTGGTGGACCGCCAATTAATCACGCTTTTATGTTCCTCTGAATTCGCGATTCTAAACAATAACTTAACTTCATTCATCTTTATCGATCACCGGAAACTTCATATAATCATTCGCCGGAGACTTCGGAATTACCGTCACAAACAATCGAACTCAATTTCTGTCTGGTTTCCGGCTTTCACTACAGCACAGGTTTCTACTTCATTTTATTCTCAAGTAATACAACTGTTTGATGAAATGCATGTATGTGAATGTGTGTTAGTGTGTATATGTACAATATATATATATTTATAATTAAATATTTAAATTCAGTCATTTACGCTTATAAGTATGATCAGTTTGTTAAATTAAGATAATTAATTAGATCGTCTGATTTGTGCATTATGTTTCAGTTAATCATCTTGGTTGAAGGTGACGTAATAAATCATATGTACAATTCGTATTAGTTAATAAATCCTACTTGCCTTTCAAAAAAAAAAATTCGTATTAGTTAATAGAACGTCACAGCATTATGCGTGTAATTAATTGTTCGATAATGTGATCATGATTTTTTTTTTGGAAAAGCAGAAATGTGATCATGATTTACCGAGCTGAGATTTTTATTTGCGTTTTTTGTTTTTATATATATCATATATATGTGCATCCACTCGTTAAGTTTTACTCGTTTTAGTTTGCCAAGTGTCATATACATTGGCGGATCTAGTAATTCTGGTCACTAGTAATACCGATTAAGAACCCAACAAAATTTATACTGATAGTTTATTTCAATCTATGTCAATTCAAAAAAATTTACACTATCCACTAGTTATTAATTAAAAACTCAAAAATAAAAAATAAAATAAAAAAAAAGTCACTACAAAGCATATATTTCACTGGTGTCTCATGTTACCACCCAATATATACTACATCCTCCCTATCCTCCCTAGCGTATATTTGGTTTCATAAAATTATGTAATAATTAATTAATAGTTGAATGAATATGAGTTCATAGCCTATTATAGAATATGGCATATTGTTCTCTTTCTTTCTTCAATCGTCCGGAAAGATAAGTGGGTTGGTTCGTTTCGTCCTCCTATCTACGCAATATTCGGTTTTCATTCGTGATCTTGTTGAGTAAAAGGTATTTATATAGGAGCGGTTGTGAAAGAGCTCTTCCCTCTTTCTATTGCCTTCTTTAGGCGCCTCTTCCTTCAAGTCCTAATACCCCTCTTTGATTTTATAGTTGTTGCTTGGACATTAAGGGCGGTTGCTTTATTGGAATTTGTTAAACGTAGATTTTAGGGCTGTAATGTTACTATATATATAAGTTTATAAACTCAGTCGAAATAACTGTAAAGTTTTTATATTACTTTTTAATAATGACTTTCCTTATTTACATTTGGTGTACGTATTTATTAATGACAACTTTGAATTATAAATATGAACTTAAGTTATATATGGTATCAAACGTAGCCATGGATTGCCCGTGCTCCGACGTTTCGTGTGGCGACTCTGTAAGAATGCGTGAGAGTTCCATCAAAGGAGTAAAGTTTCGGTGGATAGCTCGAGTTTAGGTTCTAAAAAGGCCGAAGTGGGTTTGAATAAGACGACTAAGCATAATACGAAGAATAAGGGTTCGAGTAATATCGACTCTTTTGTCCTTCACGACGAAGATGTTGACTCTTTGCTTGGGAGTTTGTCGGGTGCTCAAGAAGGCTCTTTTTAGAATCGATTCTTGGACCTTCTACGAATTTAGGTAAAATCGTGGGATCCTCGACGATCCCCAAGGCGTTCTCTCACTCGTCCCAATCAGAAAAATCGGTGTCTTTTGAAAAGGTGCATGGGTGTTTTGTTAACCCAAGGTCGGGAGGAATTTTTTTTTCTATTGATGCGGAAAAACTAGGTTGTCGTTGAGGTTGTTTGATTGTTTGCACGTTTCTATTTTGTTTGTGACCGATTGGTCTTTTCACGTCGGTTGTGTTCTTTGTCAGGTTGGCATTTGGTTTGTATAGGATTCTCTTAGGTTTCACTAAGTTGTTTGGATGTCGATCATGGTCATGAAGTGAAAAAGAAAGAAGTAGCATGAAAAGGAGGTAGAAGTAGCATGAAAAGGAGGTGCTTGCTCTTTTGTCCCACTGCCATGGATTTGAACCATGTCCCAGCTAGTATTTGTAGTGAATCCACATGTTAATTAGGTGTTTATTTGTTTTTTTTTTTTTTTTTGGGTTTTCGTTGTTTTGGTTAGGCTTGACTCGCCATTAGATTGCCTTGTTGGCTCAGTTTGTTGTTAGTTTCTTTTTCTAGTTCCGAGGATTGCCGAGTTCCCTTCCGTTTATCAACTTTTTTTTAAAAAAATACGTTGATGAAACTTTCAAAGTTATATAATTTTTTTTTCCGCGCAGCCTCGGGAGAGAATGATGATGGAAATGTATTGCGGCCGTCTCCTATTCATCAAGCTATAAATACTTAAAAACTTTAAAATATAAAATCGTAACTCAAAAGGATCGTAAGTGTGCTAATTTAAATTATCTTAAAGAGTCATACTATAAAGCTATAAATACTAAAAAAAAAACAAGGCGTGCTACAATTAGGTGTCTTATACATATAATCTTAAATTTTTTAATTATTTTTACATAGTGAGTGCATTCGTGGTGTCACATTGTAACACACTCATTCATCTTATTCTTATCGTACCACTCTTAAATTAATCTTTACTCACTATCACTATATTCGGTAGTTAACGAAACTTGCAAGGAGTCGTATATATGCAAGTAATCATTGATATTTTGTTAATTTTGATAAGAGTTTCGTTTTCAAATATAGGAATTGACTGAAATAGAATTTGACAACGAGGGAAGGAATAAATACTCTCATCTTGCCATTTTATTTTTCAAAAAGCTTAACTTGTCCGCATTATTCTTGTCCATAAATATATTTGAATCGATTCCTATTCTATATATACATGAGACATGTACCATCGTACCCTGTCTTTTTCATAACTATGACATGCACATTCACAACTAGCTAATTATACAATCATTTTGGTTGTAGAGATTCTGGTATTCTAACATTGGATTTTAAGTTCAAATTTTACTGTTCATATATTTTAAAGTGGTAAGGAAAAGAGTTGAAAACGATTATAGAATAACTCGGTTAGATCGCATATATCTGCTTATAAGTATTTTAATGTCTCTGTAGCCTAAACAGAAGAACTTTATCTGTTTAATTTGATTGCCATTTTTATTTTTATGTTATTAATAAAGTATTATCTTCAGTCACAACTCAAAGAATAGTTGGACATGAACGGCAGTAGTGATAGTCATATTGACATGACATTAAAAAAATAAAATTGTTTAATGAGGTTTAATGTTTATTATCAGAAGTTTAGAACGTATTACATTACTTTTTTTTTTACATCAGTTTGGGATCACCCAGGGGACTTAACCACACACGCATTCATTTCCCGTAGTTGAATAACCCGCCCCCAACTACTGTCCTAGAGAAAACTCGGACCAATCCGAGAGTATGACCGGTAAAACCTCCTCCCCGTTGCCACCTCACTAAGCGAAAGGCGACCTGGGTGGATAGTTCAGGTCAGGGATAACATTACCAGTGTTACATTAATTACTAGTGTTATCTTTTGTAAAAAACACTACCAAACTTTCATATACGAGTAATAACCAAGAGATCATTTATAATACTACGTACTCCATATTTGTTTTATCGTAATGAGAGTATAATTGACACATTATGCAAAATACGATTAACTTTATATATGAAAATTAAGCAACTTGAGTTGCAGCTTTGCAATAATTTGGATCTTGAATCTTGACAAGTTTGGTTTTTTACACACGTGCATACGGCAAAGAGTTTAGGTTAAAAAAAAAAAAAAAAAAAAAACAAAAGTCAACCTGTAGATCTATCTATTGAGTGGATATCTTAAATTAATTTTAAGAAAAAATTACGCGGACAGTTCCCCATGGTTTGCACCGATTACATGCACAGCTTTTACGCTATTTTTCTTGCGTGAACAGTCCTTGTGGTTTGCACATTTTATATGAACAGTCCTTGACCCTAACGATCGTTAATAGTTCCGTTACAATCCCTCACCTGCCTCACCCATGAAAGGTATTTCGTCATATATTTTCCCTTGTCTTTTAAGGAGTCCTGGTCCATCTTCATCGAGTAATAAAAACATAAACCCTAACTTGGATTCTCAACCAATATTATAAGTAATAATTTAATCATCAAAATAACGAGTAATAAATTAACAAAAGATAAACATTAATTCAAAATTCTCAAAATCCAATGAACCCGGATCATAGAAGCTTCGAAATGCAAAACACTTATTACAAAACCATAAATTTCTATCGTTATTGTGAATCCAAAAATTATTTGCGCGGAGATGAACATAAACATGATGAACAAAAATAATCTTTATAAAATGACAAACAACAACTCCAACGATGACTACCACCAAATCGATGAGAAAGGGAACTTAAAGATTCAACCCTAACTGACATGTCAAATTGACATGACTGTAGTTACAATTACGAAGCTGCCGAAAGAGGAATCGCCTCAAAATGACGAAACGTCGTCGTTCGGTGTTCACGTAAACGTGTAGGTTTCTGGAGGAAGGCATACAACAATGATTGGCGGAGGATTTGTGGTCGGAATCGAAGGTGAAATGAAGGCGTCGTTAGTGATGCAACGGTGACGCCATGGATGACTTATTTTAGGAGTAGATGAAGTAGTTTTCATTAAAGTGGTCGGAGTCGAGGTATTTGAGAATGGGATTGGTGGTTTTGTAATGGAGATAACGCTGATTGTACAAATGGGATTGCTGATGGTACAAGTTTGTTTTTTGAATAAGGAATAAAAGAAAATATTAGTGGATAAAAAGAGAGGATGAAAAAGGAAAAGATCAATATACCCTCACGTGCGTTGTCACAATCTGGAACTTAATGAGGTTTTAAACAATCGTTATGGCTAGGGACTCTCAAGGCAAAATGGGCAAAACAAGAGGAACAAGAAAAATATTTTAGGGACTGTGCGCGTAATATGTGCAAACCGTATGGATGGATTATCCGTGTAATTTTGTCTAATTTTAAAGTAAAATTTCACACCCCCAACACACGGGATGTTAAACAAGTGGCGACTATAAGACCATTTGTAATGGTTGCAAGTGACGGTGTCACTTGCCTAAGTGGAGGAAAAGAAACACCAAAAATTGAAGTATCCGTGTGTCACTTGTGGTGTTTCTTAGGCGTTAGTTAGAAAGTGACGGAAGAATAAACTTGTTTCACTTGTTTTTTTTTTTTTGTTTTTGTTTTTTTTATTAATTTAAAAAAAATTATTTTTATCCACACCACCCGGATTCAATTCCTGGCTATGCCAAATTGTTCAAAAAGGGAGTGTGACTAGAGGGTACGCATAATGCGCAATTCACCGGTACCAGGTCTCGCGCTCGGGGGGCTTGATTACCTGAGGTTTTACCTTCTATGGGGAACCAATGTGCTCGTTCATAGGAGGGTTTCCTCACTTACCAAAATAAAAAAAAATTGCAAGTTTTATAGCAATTTTATTGAAGTTATCATGAGTTGGAAATGTATTTTGTTGTTTGCTTTAGCGGTTATGCAATATTGGTTAGGTTTGTGTTCAATAGTTAATTGTCAAATAGATGAGTGTATCAGTTTGTACTCATTTAAATGGTTAGATCTATATATTAGTAAATTTTTGTTTTTTGCCAAAAAAAAATAAAAATAAATAAAAGAGTCGGAAATGGTTTTTCTAGATAATTTGATTAAACGTTTAATTTTGAGGTTTGGAGAGTAAATCAAGGTCTTTCTTGTTATTTGTTAATTAACCCACACAAGTGTCAGCCGTAACAAACAACAATTTCTTTTATTTTTATAATTTAAATTTATTTATAATTTTGATCTTCAACTCTTATCACCTTTGGACTATCCATCTTTTTTAGCCCAATAACATGCAATGCAACGTGATCTTAGCTGCACTAACACTTTCTATAACCAGATTGAGTGGGAAATCACACAGTTGTTTTGTTGACTATAGCTATATCTTTTAGTTATTCTTCCTAAATATATGATTCCCCTGTTCCAAACCATAGAATATAATATATAGTTTCAGAGGATATAAATAGATGAGTGTGTTGACTAACTCACCAAAAGTTTCAACCATTATATAATTTGTAAATCTTGTAATTTGAAATGGAACTAATATTATATTGTTATTGTTATGGGAGAATACGCCAATTCATGTTTAGACATGATATAAATTTAAGTAATAGCTACAGATCTATATGCCATCAATGATAGTGAATTAGTGACCAACCCATGTGACATACAGACGTTACAAAGTCTTTAATTTTAGGTACTTCAATTAATATTTTTACTATCAAAGTTGTATACCTAGGATACCTATACAACCAAGAAATTGCATCTTGTAGAGTATTTTAATTTTCATGTTTTACCATCTCTATGAAAAAGTCAGAACATTGAAGTTAAGCTGCCAACACTTTATAATGATACAATAATTTACCTCATGGTCTGTCCAGGCTCTTGGTATTAAAGTTAATATTGTTTCAAGAATTATAAGTGTACAAATTAGATTCTGTTTCCACATATCATCATATATAATTCCTTCACATGTTCATTTTAAACAGACCACAATTCATTTTTTTTCCTTCTAAAATTTGACTTTTAGGTATGAAATAGATTCAACTCTATAGATATTAATAATTCTACAGATTGCAGATGAGAAGAGAGCTGGTGGAATAAAATCCACTAGCTCTCTCCGGATAAGTTATCGTAACTAATGACGACTGCGAAAATTGAAGCTGGGAATATGGATGCAACAAGTGATAACAGTACTCGTTACGCCAAGATTTTGGATGGCCCGTGGTGGGCCCAATTCCGCTATGGATCCAATCCTTGGATGGCTAGATATGTGTATAGTGTGATGTTTCTATTAGCAAACTTGCTTGCCTGGGCGGTACGTGATTATGGCACCAGCGCATTGTCAGAAATGAATAGTAAGCTTTATTCATATAACCACTTAACTTTTATTTGAATGTTTACTATTGCTACATACAATTAACAATGTTTGATATACATGTAATTTAATTCGTTGATTTAAAGTATCACAACTTTGTGTTCCTTGCAGGATTCAAAAACTGTAAAGGTGGTAAAGACTGTTTAGGCTCGGAAGGAGTTCTGAGAGTGAGCTTGGGATGTTTCGTATCCTTTTTTTTTTTAATTAAATTAAATATATACAATAAATCATTTACAGAAATAGGAAATGAAGTTTGAAGCCTTAATGATACAGTAGATATTCTATTTTATAATGTTCCTTTCAACTATTGGTACCTCAAAGCTGCATGGACGAAAAGAATTGTGGCATTCTGGTTGGTGGTCTTCGAAGATCTTCCTTGTGATCTCGCTAATCGTTCTTTGCTTTTGTCTTCCTAAACAACTTATTCTTATATACGGTTAGTATAGCTTGTTAAGCAAAATGATAACGAGTGTTTACATTTATCGACATAGATCGTAATTCGTTAACATGTCCTGATCCATACTTTTTCTTTGGCAGGGGAAATTGCACATTTTGGCGCAGGGTACTTACATCATCCAACCCTTGTTTTTTTTATGAAAACAGGAAAAAGAAAAATTGGTAGTTGCTTGAATACTTAAAGAAATCTTACCTGTCAAGGTTATGACATTTTGCAGGGTGTTTTTGCTAATTCAGCTAATCAGCATAATCAGTTTCATCACATGGCTAAACGATTGTTGTTTATCAGAAAAATATGCAGAGAGATGGTAAGTTTTGTGTAACAATTTTTCTTCTGTTAAAGGAATTATAATAACTATAATTATATGTATTACAATAAAGCTCTCTTTCAATTTTCAAAGTATTCAAGACTAACATATGGTGTTTTACAATAGCCATATCCATTTCATGCTTCTTGCAACTACCGCATATGTGGTGTGCATATTGGGGATCATTTTGATGTACATTTGGTACACTCCACAACCAACTTGTTTGCTTAACATTTTCTTTATCACATGGACACTTGTACTACTGCAACTCATGACCAGTGTATCTCTTCACCCAAAAGTAAGTTCAACCATCAAATTATCTTCTACATCTTATTATCACGTTGTCTTTAGATTAATTATATTTTATGGTATAGGTTAGTGCTGGCTTCTTGACTCCTGGTTTTATGGGGCTGTACGTCGTGTTCCTATGCTGGTCCGCCATTAGAAGGTACAATTTTCGCTTTTAGTATCTGATAAGGTGGCAACTTTCACCCATTTACCTATAGATGGGTAGATTCGGGCTATGTTTTATTTCTAGTATTTGAATAAAAACATTTAGGTAAAAGATTGATCTGCTACCCAATTTGCCCATATTGCCACCTTTATGTTTCAAACTTAACTATATGCTGATCGTACAGTGAACCAGCGGATGACAAATGTCTCAGAAATTCTGAAGGCTCAAGGGACTGGCTAACTATCATAGTAAGATTTAGACTTATGATAGTTTTTAAAATTTATTTATTTGATTCATAAATCTCGAAAGGTTATTGATATTAATGATGTTCATCTGATTGTTACAGAGCTTTATTGTTGCGCTACTTGCGATTGTAATTGCCACATTTTCAACAGGAATTGATTCCAAATGCTTTCAGGTAAAATAAATCTTGTTCCAACGTCATTTCAATAGGTCAATAGATATCTTCTGGATGTATATTCATCTGAGAATAATATATGCAGTTCCGAAAGGATGAGAAACAGGATGAAGACGATGTTCCTTATAGCTTTGGATTCTTCCATTTTGTTTTTGCTACTGGAACTATGTACTTTGCAATGCTACTAATTGGTTGGAATTCTAATCACGCCATGAAAAAGTAAGTGATCATAACCCAAAATTTCACGTGTGGATATTACTGTTCGTTTACCTAAATGTGTTCTTCTCAGGTGGACGATCGATGTGGGTTGGACTAGTACTTGGGTCAGAATCATAAATGAGTGGTTAGCAGTCTGTGTCTACTGTAAGTATTTAATCCATATAAGTTATTAGCTGTTTAATTTTTGAACACCATACATGATTTTTTGCTGCAAACACTTAATTTGTCTCACTTTTTTTCTTCTTTTGTAGTGTGGATGCTAGTAGCCCCGATTGTGTGGAAAACCAGACAGGTGGAAAACCCCGTATAAGCGAACTCAAACAAGACGATCTCTTCTTCAACATTGGTGTGCGATTGATCTTTACCAATCGGCCGAGGTGGATGTACTCAGAAGTAAACGTCTTCAGCATGTACATGTTACCATAGTTTACACACTATCAAATCATGGAGTACAAGCCTGCAGAGAGGTTGATATATACACGCTAAACTATTTTCGCTCAACAAGTCAGCATGAGCGAAAAGTGAGAAAAAAGCAAGCATATGATGCTTATTGTTGGAGCCTAACAAGTTATAGTTCTAATGGCCTTCAATTCGTCTGTGTTGTACATGTTTTAACCAATTGTCTTAACATCATCTAATTATGGGCAGTCTAATTATTTACTTATTACTTGTGTTTTATCTTCTTTAATACTCCGATTATTCTAATTAATATGTTAGAAAATCCCAAAACAAATTCATTAATCACAATCTGTATGTAGCCTTATTCAAGTTATGTTGTAAAGTGAGGAGGTTTTCCTTCTCAAAAGATAATAACTAAAGTATTACACCATATCATATCAGTAAAAGTTAATATATTTACCAATAAGTAGACAAAAATAAACAGAACGTAAGCTAATACAAGAATCTATTACGACATAGCCCATTCATTCTTGTCAGGAACCGGCCGGGGCGAGTTTAGTAAGAGACCTGTGGGGTCACGGTACACCATTACTTTAAATTTTTTAGTAGAAAATACGATTTAAAATGTATAAGACACCACTTAGTAGAAAATACGATTTAAAATGTATAAGACACCACTAAATTAAACTGTAGGACTTCATATATTTTTTTCATATTTATGATTTTTCTTTTAATTTGTATAAGACACCACTAAATTTTACTACTCGGGACCCCATATACTTTTCGAATTTGTATTTTTTTTTTAAAGTAAACTACCACTAAAATATCATTCAAATATAGTTAGTACTGACAAAAACAAAAAAAAAAAAAAAAAAAAAAAAATTGGGACCCCAATGAGTTTTAATCCCCACTCGGAACCGCCCCTTTTCTCTCGGTTTAAGATTCACAATTTGGTGGATTGAAGGGATCGAACTTTGAGACCGGGCGATTGAAGGGATCGAAAAGAGCTTAGCCGGCCGAACGTTTCCTTGCCATCACAAAACATAGGAACCCCAAAAACGTTTGAACCATTCAGAGAATTAAGGGCCACTGACTATCGATGATCCCAAGTCCTAACCACATAGAATATTGATTCATGTTTTTAACATTAATTAATTCAAGTTACACATGACCATTCTTAAATAATAACAAGAAAACTTTAACCGGTTATCCAAACTTGTTATTGTACCATTATATTAATCAGACTCATGAAACTTAGCAACTTAGATTCAAGCTTAACTCAAATTTGAATATTAATTAATGTTGAAATTAATAATTAAGCCAACAATTAAGAACAAAAACCCAAAAAACAACTATGATATGCCATACCCTGACATTTATTAAAAACCTAAACCAAAAATTAAGCATAAATCTAATCTAATTAATCTTCATAAGCCCAGGCATGTTCGGCACGAATTGCAGCTTCCTCTTCAGGTGTAAAATCATTCTCAATCCCAAAAATCTCACGAACTTCTTCAGGGGATTTATCCTTAATCCGATCAGCCACTTCTTGACAGCATAAACCAAACAAAACACTATTATCAGAAGCATTATGCAATTTTTTAATGATTTCAAATAAATCATTCATCTCAAGGGTTTCTATTTTTTTCTTCAATTCGTTAGAAGCATCTTTATCATCTTTTATCAAATCTGCAATTTTCTGACAAACCGCATTCATTAATTCTCGGTTCTCAGAAGCCGCGGCCTCGTGAACGAGATTAAGTAATTCGGCGATTGCTAGATTTTCGACACGACGTTGAGTCGACTCGTTGTTGGAAGTTTGTTCTTCATTCATGTCGGGGGTTTTAAGCTTCAGAGTGATGGATTCTTCGACGGCTGTTTGTTGTTGATCAGTAATCTGTAACGTATTCGACATGATTGATTTTGGTCGGTCGATAATAATGAGGGTTTTACGATTGATTTCGTAGACAAGGTTTATGCTGTATTTATAATTTATAATTGATAATGATTTTGGGTTTATGATATTTCCACAATAAATTTTAGAATTTTGATAAACGTATCACTTAGCTACGTTTAAGCATACTATAAATAAGTTTATAAAATTTGTTTAATTAACTATAAAGTATAAATATTCTTTTTTTAATATCGACTTTCCTTATATAAATTTTATTTTAATATTATTCATGTAAATATGGAGTAAAATTATTTTTGGTATGCTTAAGTGTAGCCGTTAGGGCAACGTTTATCATTTTCCTAAATTTTAATTCTTTCATTATAATTTCATTCTTTTTTTCTTAAATATCCTTACTTTAATAAATTATAACAAAAAGTTTTAAATAATTTTTGTAAGTCTCTTATTAAGGGCATTTTAAACAATTTAAATGAAACAAGTAAAATTGGTGGCGGAAACATCAGTTCCCGAATAGTTATGATGATTAGGAGGAATTAGAATCCGTTTATAACTCTAGTTATTAGATTATTATATTTATATGTATATATTATAAAAATAATATTTTTTTATTTTTTATTATTTATAAATCTATAAATACATGTAAATATTCTTTCTTACGATCAGTGACGGAGACAGGAAATATTTTTACCGGAGGCGAAATTTTTCTTTAAACGTAGAGATTTTTTTTGGCAAAACTATGGAGGTTTTGGAGCAAAATATAGAGTTTTTTTTGAGCAAAATTTGGAGGTTTTGGGCAAAATACGAAGATTTTGAGGCAAAATATGGAGGTTTGAAACAAAATATAAAGGGTTGAGGCAAAAAAATCCACCTGGACCAAATCGAAAAATAGAAAAAATTTGCAATTTACAAATTCACTAACGGCGCGCGCCCGACCCTGCCTCTTCATAAGTTCGCCACTGCTTACGATATTGTGTAATACTTTCCTTTATAATGAAGATATAGGTATATAATTCTGGATAATTTGTGACCTTCACATGTGCATTTTTAAACAGACCACGATTCACTTTTATTCCATTTTTTTGTATAATTTGTGACCTTTGGGTGTAAAGTGTATTCAACTCTTTAGATATTAACAATTATACAAATTGCAGATGAGAAGAGAGCTGGTGGAATAAATTTCACTAGCTCTTTTTGGATAAGTTATCGTAACTAATGATGACTGCGAAACTTGAAGCTGAGAATATGGATGCAACAAGTGATAACGTACTCGTTATGCCAAGATTTTGGATGGGCCGTGGTGGACCCAATTCTGTTATCATTATGTTTACGATTAATATCGATGCATGTAAATGTTGGGTTAATCAATTTATATGGGTTTAGTAATTATTTTATGTTTTATCCTGAGTTTGGGTTTAATATATTATTTGTTGCTATTTAGTATTGTGTACGTCTAAGTGATATTAATGATTTTATTAGTTTGAATTGGTAATGTGAGTCAACCGAATTCCATGGTGTACATGGAGAGTAACTAGGTAAATGGGAGCTATTTTATTGGGATGTTTATGCTCCACGTATGTAATTCAGTGACTATATATTAGTCGTATTGTTTATCATGAATAATAATATGACAGTAGGCAAAATGTAGTCTCTTTGTTTTAATTGTTTGCTTTTGTTTGTATATCAAAAGGCAAACAGAAGTTCGTTTCTTATTTCTTCAATTAGTTTTAGTGTGCAAGTTTTTTTCATTTCACATTGGTGAGTTTGAGTGTGAGTAATAAAGGGCATGTGTCCCAACAAATGGTATCAGAGCTAAGGTGCGGTTTCAACTAGGGTCAAGTTGTTCGTGTGATGAAACTGAACCGGGGACAAGAAGTCGTGAGAACCAGGAGGGTTTGTCTTCTTGGATGGGGTAAGAGTTTCATGAGAAGAAATTAAACCGGGGACAAGAATTCGTTAAAGCCCGTTGTCGAGGTTTGTTTTCTTGGGTGGTGGAAGAATTTCATTGAGCAGATTGATCCGGAAAAGTTGAAGATATCAAAGGTTGTTGTAAAAAGAGCGACGTAATTTTTTTTTGTGAAAATAGACTAACCGGTGGTGGTACAAGAAAATGTGATAGCGTGTTCGGCTTGTTTTCTTGAGCGGTGTAAAAGGCTCTTGAACAAATATGACCGGTATCACACCCCCAGTTAGGGCCTGGGTGAATGTGACATTAATATCAAAAATACCAACATATTATATAATGAGAATGACACTATATGATAAAAATAAACTTTATTGAGTATGCAGCGGTGTCACACCCCCAAATTAGGGCCTAGGGTATTTGTGACTAATTATATCAAATCACAGTTGTATAAACGAGAACGACTCTATATGAGACATTTTGAATAAAACATTTATTAATAAAACAGCGGAAGCATTAAAAGTTTTACATCAAATTTAAACTGAAATAATAATAATAGTCTTAATGCAAAGTAAATGTAATGAAATGAAGACTCCATGTAGCAGCATTCAATTCATCAGGTAGCAATCATGGCAATCATCTTATTCGTCACCTGAGACAAAACATGCTTAAAGTGTCAACCAAAAAGGTTGGTGAGTTCATTAGTTTATCAAAATCAATCATTTCCGTTATAATAATAGGCCACAAGATTTCAGTTTCATAAATATCCGTACACTAGCAAGTGTATAAAAGCATTCTATAAGTTGTAGGCACCCGGTAACAAGCCTTAACGTTCATGTTTTACCCTCTGAAGTACACCAGATCAGGTGTGTTTAAAATAACCTCGAAGTACTAAAGCATCCCATAGTCAGGATGGGGTTTGTCAGACCCAATAGATCTATCTTTAGGATTCGCGCCTACCGTACATAGACAAGTAGTTTAATGTTACCAAGCTAAGGGTATATTTCTGGTTTAAACCCACATAGAATTAGTTTTAGTACTTGTGCCTATTTCGTAAAACATTTATAAATCAGCGCATGTATTCTCAGCCCAAAAATATATATAAAAAGGGAGCAAATGAAACTCACCTTAAATAGCAGTTGAAGTATTCCACGCAAGAAAGGAAAGTAAAGCAAGTAAGTGACCGAGATATCAACTAGAAGTAGTTCTTTAAGAGAGAAATGAGAGATTAAGGTGTAAGTTTGAAATGAGAAATGTATGTGGTATTTATAGTTGAAAATGTTAGGTAAAAAAAAATTAAAATAAAATAAGTAAATCTTAAAAGTTAAAATAAGAAAAATTATTTTGTATTTTTATTAAAAGTAAATCTTAAAAGTTAAAATAAGAAAAAGTAGTTTGTATTTTTATTAAAAGTAAAATCTTAAAAGTTAAAATAAGAAAAAGTATTTTGTATTTTTATTAAAAGTAAATTTTAAAAGTTAAAATAAGAAAAAGTAGTTTGTATTTTTATTAAAAGTAAAATCTTAAAAGTTAAAATAAGAAAAAGTAGTTTGTATTTTTATTAAAAGTAAAATCTTAAAAGTTAAAATAAGAAAAAGTATTTTGTATTTTTATTAAAAGTAAAATCTTAAAAGTTAAAATAAGAAAAAGTATTTTGTATTTTTATTAAAAGTAAATCTTAAAAGTTAAAATAAAAAAAATATTTTGTATTTTTATTAAAAGTAAATCTTAAAAGTTAAAATAAGAAAAAGTAGTTTGTATTTTTATTAAAAGTAAATCTTAAAAGTTAAAATAATAAAAAGTAGTTTGTATTTTTATTAAAAGTAAATCTTAAAAGTTAAAATAAGAAAAAGTAGTTTGTATTTTTATTAAAAGTAAATCTTAAAATAAAAGTAGTTTGTATTTTTATTAAAAGTAAATCTTAAAAGAAAAAGTAGTTTGTATTTTTGTATTTATTTATTAAAAGTAGATATAGTTTTAATTTTTTTTTTGTATAAAATTCTAAAAAAAAAATTTGTTTAATATATTTCTAAGAACATTTAACATTTTATTTCTATATTTGTTTAATTATTAAATACAAATTTTATATAAAAATTATTATTATATTTAGTTTTTATAAAAATTAAAATTTATGATTATTAATTTATAGTTTTTATTAGTTTTATAAATGTTATAATATTATGTATTATTTAGTTGATTATATATTCTATTAACTAAATAACAAAAGTAATATAAATATTATATATATATTCATTGATGTAATTATGTTATATTATATATCATAATCTTATTTATAATATTTATAATTATATTATTTATTTTAAGCGTACGTTTATTCGGTCAACGTTAAATTTATTCGTATATAACAACTCTAGGTATTTTAGTAAAATCGGAAGTCGAAAAGTGAGGGTTGTTATAGTACCTACCCGTTAAAAGAAATTTCGTCCCGAAATTTAGTTTTTGCCATCAATCAGCGTTGTTCGTACCTAAACGAGGATATTTACGTTTTATCTGGTCTTCACGTTCCCAGGTAGGTTCGGGGCCTTTCGTGAATTCCAACGGATAGAATATTGTTCTGTTTCATGCATTTAAATAATACGAACCCTAATTTCTTACAGGTTCTTCTATAAAGTGCATTTTATCATTAATGCGGAGGTTATCTAAAGGATTAATAAGAGTGTCATTTGACTAGGTTATCCTCAAAAGGGATGATGGTGTTATACGAGCATTTTAGTAAACTGAACACATGAAAGGTGTTATGAATAGTATTGAGCTTATTTAAAACTTTGAGTGTTTATGTCACAATATTAGGGTAGACAAAACAGAGAGTAGTTCATGAAAATTATAGTCATGAAGTTTGATAGAGATCATCATTGTTTACAACAAGAATATTGTAATGATGAATATAAGTTGAAAAAATAAAGTTTTATCACTACTGAATAATATGGATAAAACGATTTGATTATAGGAAGCGTATAAACGAAGCTATTGTAAAAGAGTGAATGAGAAATTAAATGTTCGCCTTAACTTTTGACGTAGTCACGATTGATTTTTGGAATTCAAGGGATTAAAGGAAATCTTCGTAATCCATAAGATTTGATTCTCCGGTAATTAAGGAATTTGAAATTTTCTTTGATTAAATGAGGTGAATTGCTTCAATTGCTGTGTTTGGAATTTTGCTATAAATTAGCTTCTTCCGTTTCATTATCTTCACCACTTCTATACTTTCTTCCTCAATTCATACTTCCAAAGATTGTGAGAATGCTCCATCCAGTTCTTATCATGGATATTTTTCTGACTATCATTTCAGTCATTCTTCTTTTTCATTTACCATTAGAGGAATTTGTTTTCTTCTACTATTACCTTGGGGTTATAGTGTTTTTAATTCTCCCATGTCTTTACGTTGCAATACGTATTGATATACACGGTTTGTAATTTCGGTTTCGTTATCGGGCTACATATTTTCCCTTATATGTCGGAGCTTTTTGCCTTTTTATTCTCCTCTCGACTCTAAGTAAAGCGAGTAATGGTCCAGAATTTGTAGGTATGAAGTTTCGAATGGACCTACTGTTCTAAGCGTAATATCACGATTTGATTTGGTAAATTACCAGAATTACTGAGGATAGAACTATCAAGAATATATTTGCTTGATATGTTCAGAGATTAAGTAGAATGTAAGAGTCGTGTAACATGGCAAATGATGATTATAAAGTCTATGAATCATCATCTTCCATTAAAAATTTAGCATGACTTACTGTAATATAATCATGTTGGCCTGACGTCATTATATTATACTAACTCATGCTTCAATTCTCAACACTACTTCAAATCATTCAAAATTTGAATTTAAATTTTACGGAATATAGAAACTTAAACAGTTTTCCTTTATGATGTAATAAAGATATTGCAAAGAGATAATTAATTGCGGACAAGAATCGTTATGAAGATATCTTTAGAAATATCGAGGATATTTATAACGAAAGATATGATGATATTTTAGAATTTCTAAAATCGATGGATAATGAAGAAATTCTTCTGTAAGGATTTAGAATGCGTAAAAAGATCTTCTGTGATTTCCTTCAGAAATCGAATCATCTAGATTCTTTGGTTATAGGTTTAGTCCTTGGGATTTGTCCTTGGTCTCCTTCATGTTTTGCTCAATCCGTCTTTCAATACCAGATATTCTTTTGAGCTTTTCCAACACACAATTCTTTATTATCAAGCTTCTGGTCATTAAGGCCATCTACAGCTTTTGCTGCTTCATCAGCATTCTCAAGGTTAACTTATCTGAATCATTGATTATCAATCTGATATGTTTTCAAGGATTTTGAAGAATGTACAATGTAATATATTAATGTGAATGTTAGATATTTCTTGGGTATTACCTACCCGTTAAAATATTTTCACAATTAACAGTTTGTACAAAAGAATTTTTAAATAAAATTTTTATGAAAATATACATACATATATATTTTCTTCAGATGTAATTATGGATTTAATAAGTTAATATAATATTAAACTCATTTGATTTACGGTTGAAACGAGAATAAATAATCTCCAAAACTTTAGAGATTACATAATCGTCGCGGAATATTTCTTTAATGAAGTTATGAATCAATACTTCATCGTTCATTGTTATTAATATACCTCAGTAAATGATGTTGATGCTCGTGGATTTCTTGTGAAATTCATAAGGCACAAATGATGTTTTCGAGAAATTTTCGAGTACATCAAAAAATAGGAGTGTAAAATCACACATGCATTTGAATAATACACTTAGTTTATTATGAAATGGAGTTTATTGTACTGAAGCAGTGATTAATGATTGTTAAGTCATTAACGAAGGATGTACATATGAATTAACCAAGTAGTACATACTAGTTAAGATTCACACGTAATAGTTTAGTACGAAAAGATTTATTATTGTTCCAAACCATATATATATAAAGTATACATATATAATTCTTCAGGAAGAATGAGTCAATACATCTTAACTCATTATTACTAATATTCCTTAGTATCTATGGGCGTATGATGTCGATGTTTGAGGTACCGATTATGATGTTGAGACGTGGGATGCTGATGTTGTTGTTGGTGAAGCTGATGCTGTTGGTGGTGATGCTGATAGTACTGGTGGTGCTGGTGCTGGTGCTGGTGCTGCTGTTGGTGCTGCTTGTGGTACTTGCTTAGTAAGTGTGAGCCTAGCTACCAAATCGCGCACTATTTCCTCCAGGGTTTCTACTTTACGCTCGAGTCTATGGATTTGTTCTACCCATTCCTCTGTAAGGTTTGTCAATTCTTGATATTTAGTTCGAAGTCTTCTAACTTCTTCTAATAACCCTTTCTGGTTAGAATTCGAGAGTAGAGGACGAATATTGTCGTTGGTTACATCGAGTCGACCTTCGAGGCGGAAAATCCTTGCGAAAAGAGTGAAAACGGTATTGCGAACAGGTTCGCCAGTAAGAGGATCGAGTACTCCGACGTTTGGTGGTAAGTTTGGCTCGTGATAAGGAGTACCTTCTTCATTTCTCAATAGGGTGAGTATTTCGCGAACCCATCCCCATTTTCTAAAGAAATCACGGTAATTGATCGGTGGGTGTGCTCCTGTCACGCTATCTTTGGAGCTAGAAGAACTTGAGGAATTAGGTGAGAAATCCATATTATGTGTTTGGAATAGGGTTTGATATGAAATGGGTGTTGAATATTGAATGATATATTCATCTCCTTGAATACGTATATATAGCAGAAAGATTTCCGTAATTTACGGAGGAAATTTAGGAAAAGTGTTAGACAAGGTCTATTGGGAATAGATATGCTAAGATATGATTTGTCTATACTCTAATAATGGCAGTATGACATGTCGAGATTATAAAATGATAAGTATGTAATCTAATAATCTTTCGATTAAAGACTTTCAATTCGTATACTGTGATAACCCAATGACATTTCCCGGTTCACAAACCGATGCATAAAGGCATAAGGCATATAGGTTCGTGATATAACAGGGAGTTATATACGTTTGAGTATGAATTATAGGAGTTTCAAAAATCTTGGATAATATTTCATGTAATACATATGTAATACACAAAACCAGGATAGATGACTAGGTGAGTTGTTCTTAATAAGTTCACCACTTATTAAGTGCGTAAGTGACTAAGTGTTGTATGATCACTATAGTCAGGTTTGATATTGTGCACCATACCCAAACATCTATGCCACCGCCGAGTCACTTGAATGATCAATTGTTACCGGTTGGCCCAGGAATTCTCGACCAAAATCTAAGTTTGGCATTCGAAATCCACAAGCGTCCCATAGTGGTACCAAGGATCACCCTAGGCCTTAAGTAGCGTTGACGTTCGAGTAATTTCACATTATCGTGTATGTTATAATCTTAAGATTTAAGTATAGTTTCTAAGGTATAGTGTAGCATTTATCAATTAAAGGCAACAATTAAAGGCACTATGGTCAAGGAAAGTTGTAGTCCTACATTGCTAAGGTACCTAATTGTATAAGGCACACATAAAATGCAATCCTGGTTCTCTACAACAACCTGCTCTGATACCAATCTGTCACACCCCCAAATTAGGGCCTAGGGTATTTGTGACTAATTATATCAAATCACAGTTGTATAAACGAGAACGACTCTATATGAGACATTTTGAATAAAACATTTATTAATAAAACAGCGGAAGCATTAAAAGTTTTACATCAAATTTAAACTGAAATAATAATAATAGTCTTAATGCAAAGTAAATGTAATGAAATGAAGACTCCATGTAGCAGCATTCAATTCATCAGGTAGCAATCATGGCAATCATCTTATTCGTCACCTGAGACAAAACATGCTTAAAGTGTCAACCAAAAAGGTTGGTGAGTTCATTAGTTTATCAAAATCAATCATTTCCGTTATAATAATAGGCCACAAGATTTCAGTTTCATAAATATCCGTACACTAGCAAGTGTATAAAAGCATTCTATAAGTTGTAGGCACCCGGTAACAAGCCTTAACGTTCATGTTTTACCCTCTGAAGTACACCAGATCAGGTGTGTTTAAAATAACCTCGAAGTACTAAAGCATCCCATAGTCAGGATGGGGTTTGTCAGACCCAATAGATCTATCTTTAGGATTCGCGCCTACCGTACATAGACAAGTAGTTTAATGTTACCAAGCTAAGGGTATATTTCTGGTTTAAACCCACATAGAATTAGTTTTAGTACTTGTGCCTATTTCGTAAAACATTTATAAATCAGCGCATGTATTCTCAGCCCAAAAATATATATAAAAAGGGAGCAAATGAAACTCACCTTAAATAGCAGTTGAAGTATTCCACGCAAGAAAGGAAAGTAAAGCAAGTAAGTGACCGAGATATCAACTAGAAGTAGTTCTTTAAGAGAGAAATGAGAGATTAAGGTGTAAGTTTGAAATGAGAAATGTATGTGGTATTTATAGTTGAAAATGTTAGGTAAAAAAAAAATTAAAATAAAATAAGTAAATCTTAAAAGTTAAAATAAGAAAAATTATTTTGTATTTTTATTAAAAGTAAATCTTAAAAGTTAAAATAAGAAAAAGTAGTTTGTATTTTTATTAAAAGTAAAATCTTAAAAGTTAAAATAAGAAAAAGTATTTTGTATTTTTATTAAAAGTAAATTTTAAAAGTTAAAATAAGAAAAAGTAGTTTGTATTTTTATTAAAAGTAAAATCTTAAAAGTTAAAATAAGAAAAAGTAGTTTGTATTTTTATTAAAAGTAAAATCTTAAAAGTTAAAATAAGAAAAAGTATTTTGTATTTTTATTAAAAGTAAAATCTTAAAAGTTAAAATAAGAAAAAGTATTTTGTATTTTTATTAAAAGTAAATCTTAAAAGTTAAAATAAAAAAAATATTTTGTATTTTTATTAAAAGTAAATCTTAAAAGTTAAAATAAGAAAAAGTAGTTTGTATTTTTATTAAAAGTAAATCTTAAAAGTTAAAATAATAAAAAGTAGTTTGTATTTTTATTAAAAGTAAATCTTAAAAGTTAAAATAAGAAAAAGTAGTTTGTATTTTTATTAAAAGTAAATCTTAAAATAAAAGTAGTTTGTATTTTTATTAAAAGTAAATCTTAAAAGAAAAAGTAGTTTGTATTTTTATATTTATTTATTAAAAGTAGATATAGTTTTAATTTTTTTTTTTGTATAAAATTCTAAAAAAAAAAATTTGTTTAATATATTTCTAAGAACATTTAACATTTTATTTCTATATTTGTTTAATTATTAAATACGAATTTTATATAAAAATTATTATTATATTTAGTTTTTATAAAAATTAAAATTTATGATTATTAATTTATAGTTTTTATTAGTTTTATAAATGTTATAATATTATGTATTATTTAGTTGATTATATATTCTATTAACTAAATAACAAAAGTAATATAAATATTATATATATATTCATTGATGTAATTATGTTATATTATATATCATAATCTTATTTATAATATTTATAATTATATTATTTATTTTAAGCGTACGTTTATTCGGTCAACGTTAAATTTATTCGTATATAACAACTCTAGGTATTTTAGTAAAATCGGAAGTCGAAAAGTGAGGGTTGTTATAAGCGGAAAGAAATGGAATGTCGTTACAAGAATTGAAATTACAAGAATGTAAATAAATGCATAAATAATAAATGTGACTCTTTCTTCAAGTCCTAGAGTCCAAGTAACATCACACAGATAAGAGTAAGCTGATCAATCGTAACCTGAGACAAAACATGCTAAAGTGTCAACCAAAAAGGTTGAGTGAAGTTCATAGGTTTAATAAAATAGTTGACCGTTGTTTAGACCACAAGATTTTTATTTATAAAAGTAGATCTCGCAGGGATCTAAAAGTAGTGCCAAGTTTGTGATATTTAGACTAAACAGTTTCGAAGTTTACCCCGTGACAAGTTGTACTGTCCTTGTCGGTTTGAATCATTATTAAGTAATACAATGACTTGGTCAAATGTATCGGGGACGTTACTCCCAATAGGCCTACCCCCAATAATTAAGAATGCGTCATGTAAAAGAAATTAAAAATATCACAGTGGGGACTTGCAGGACATAGCCAGGTATAGCACAGTTTAATAGTTGGTACTTGTGTCTAAGTTGTAAATATTAAAAGAAGCATGTGTGTCACCCCAGTAAGTTTAAATAAATTGCGCAATAGTAAGTGGGGCTATGAAGTTCACCTTAGTAAGTAGGAGAAGAGTTTGTTATTCCTCGGAATAGAAGAGTTGGATGAATGTGAGCAGAAAGTCAACCTAATGACATTTAAGAGTAGTTAAATGTTTGCCCAAGTTTAAGTTTAAGTATGCAAGTGTTTAAGTGTAGTTTGTTTTACTGAGTTCCCATTCTTAGTAAGTTTCCATTTTTAGTAAGTTTTCATGTTTAGTAAGTTAGTGTTGAACACTAGTGAGTTGTTCTTAATAAGTCCACCACTTATTAAGTGTGTACGTGACTAAGTGTTGTTCACTTAGTGAGTGTATGACTACTATAGTCGGGTTTGATATTGTGCACCATACCCAAACATCTATGCCACCGCCTAGTCACTTGAATGATCTATTGTTATCGGCCGGCCCAGGATCTCTTGACCAGAATCTAAGTCTTGGCATTCTAGATCCACAAGAGTCCCATAATGTACCAAGGATCACCCTAGGCCATAAGTAGCGTTGACGTTCGAGTAATTTCACATTACCGTGTGTGTTATAATCTTATAATATAAGTATTATTCTTTATTATTGATTTTTTTTTTATAATTCTTTAGTATAATAGGGAAAGGAATTAATTAGTTATTATAAGTATTATTTTGATGTTTTATAATAATAGTAACAATATAATATTAATGTATTTATATGTATTTAATTAGTTTTTCCAAGTTTTTATATTTATTTCCATTTTTCTTTGCATATGTTCTCGGTTTAGATTAAATCAAAATTAATTAGGTAATAAATATCAAATCGACCTAAATATATAATTTTATATTTTTTACAGGTTCTATATTCTGTAAAAATGTTATAAAAATTATTAAATCAAAATTTAATGTTTTCTAATAATTTAACCATTCTAATCGGCCTATAATTAAATAAATAGGAAAAACAATTTAAAATTAATTTTTATATTTTTTTTACAGTATTTAGTGATGCTACTAATCATATAAATTTTTTATAAAAATAGATTTAATACACGTTTGTATTTATTTTGTATTTTCTTTATTATTTCTCCCGGTTTAGAATAATGCAAAAGTAAATTCTATTTAAATACTAATCAACCCATTTATTTAATTTTTACTTGTTTATAAAAGTATAGTAATCTAAAAAAAATTAATTATTTTTATTACTGTTTAATATTTTATTACGAATTTTATATGATTTTCGTGTTTAATTAGTACTTAATTCGTAATTAATTACAAATAATATTCCAAAACTTATCATAATTATTTTTATAAGTACTACTACTGTTTTAAATAATTTCCAAACAAATACTACTGATGTGAATATTTATTAACAATTTAAAATAACAATTGGCTAAACAAAATACAAGAAATAAATAAAATGAATAAAAATAATTAAGAAAATGGAAAGGAAAGTTACCTCAAGACTTCTTCAAGTTTTTAGAGAGGGGATTTTGTTGTGATTTGTGAATGAGAAACTAGGAGTCTAGGGGTGTTTATATAGTGCAAGTATTAGAGTGTTAGTCAATATAAGGATGTTCTAATTTATGATTTTATTTTATTTTATAATTCTTTTAGTCAACAATAGGTGGTACTAGTTTATATATATATATATATATATATATATATATATATATATATATATATATATATATATATATATATATTATTTTTAGTCAACATAAGGATGTAATTGTTTAAGATTCTTTTGTCTCATTATTATTATTATTATTATTATTATTATTATTATTATTATTATATTTTTTTTTACATTTATTACATGATAAGTATTAATTACTTTTTACTAATTCATGACTTGTATTTATTTTTTATTTAGTTTCCAATTGTTTTATTATTTATATAAATGTCACTTTTTATTTATTACTTATAGAATAATAGTTATAATATTACAGAAATGCATAAATTTTAATTAGCAGTGAGTGTCGACTAAAAGTTTATTATTTGGTCAACGTTAAATCGATTGTGTATATAATAACCCTTAAAAAATTAATATGTATAGTCAGGCAGTAAACCCTAGGGTTATTTCAGTAATTTTAGAAGTCAAAAAGTGAGGGTGGTTATAGTACCTCCCCGTTAATAAAAACTTCGTCCCGAAGTTTTAGGTAGACTTCTCAGATGCATCAGCGGTTGAGAAGATATGGGGATATTTCTGTTTCATTTGGTCTTCACGTTCCCAGGTATACTCGGGGCCTCTACGCGAATTCCAACGGACTTTAACGATAGGTATGTTGCTTTTACGCGTTTGTTTGACCACTTCATTCATGATTTCTATAGGTTCTTCAATGAAGTGCATTTGCTCATCAATGCGGATATCATCCAAATGAATAACAAGTGTGTCATCAGCAAGACACTTTTTAAGATTCGAGACATGAAACACATCATGTACTTGACTAAGTTCAGTTGGTAGTTCTAATCGGTACGCCACGGGACCGCCTCTTTGAGTGATTGTGAAAGGTCCAACATATCGTGGACTGAGTTTACTTCGTTTACCGAAGCGGACGACACCTTTCCAAGGGGATACTTTCAACACGACTTTATCTCCAACTTGGAATTCTATATCCTTCCGATGCTTATCGGCATAGCTCTTTTGTCGGCTGCGGGCAGTTTCTAATCGTTTCTTAATCTGAACGATCTTTTCGGTAGTTTCATGAATAATTTCAGGACCAGTTAAATGTCTGTCCTCGATTTCATCGCAACACAAAGGGGATCTACATTTCCGATAGTATAAAGCTTCAAAAGGTGCAGCTTTAATGTTAGAGTGATAACTGTTGTTGTAGGAAAATTCAGTTAAAGGTAGATGTCTATCCCATCCTTTGTCGAAATCAATTGCACAAGCACGTAGCATATCTTCCATTGAGATAGGAACTCGATGAAGTGAGACAATTTTTTTTAATATAGAGTTGTGATAATTTCTCCATCTTGTCGGTTTCCTTGATCGGTAAGAAATGTGCAGATTTAGTAAGACGATCAACTATGACCCAAATAGTATCGTTACTGTTTGAAGTCTTAGGCAACTTAGTAATGAAATCCATAGTGATACATTCCCACTTCCACTGCGGGATATTGGGTTGTGTCAACATACCAGAAGGCTTTTGATGTTCAGCCTTGGTTTTCAAACAAGTGAGACACTTACTAACATAAGTAGCAATGTCGGCTTTCATGTTAGGCCACTAGTAGAATTTCTTCACATCGTGATACATCTTACTGGAACCGGGATGAATAGAGTACCTAGTCTTATGAGCTTCGTCCAAGACTAGATCATGGAGATTACCGAAGCGAGGCACCCAAATTCTGTTACCAAAGTACCGTGTACCATTAGCTTTCACTTGGAGTTGGTTCTCAAAACCGATAGGTCCTTCACCTTCGATAAGTGTTGGTTTAATAGCTTCAAGTTGAGCTTCATAGATTCGTGATATAAGATTCGATTTGATTTTCAGGTTTAAAGCGCGAACACGTCTAACATTGTCTTTTCGACTAAGGGCATCGGCAACTACATTTGCTTTGCCAGGATGATATCGAAGTTCACAATCGTAGTCATTTAATAACTCAATCCAACGCCTTTGCCTCATGTTTAATTGCTTCTGGTCAAAGATATGCTGAAGACTTTTATGATCGCTATACACCGTGATTCTAACCCCATAGAGGTAATGTCTCCACATCTTTAGTGCAAATACCACGGCTCCTAATTCCAGGTCATGTGTGGTATAGTTTTTCTCATGTTTCTTCAACTGTCTAGATGCATAGGCAATAACCTTTTCACGTTGCATTAAAACACAACCAAAGCCTTGCTTTGAGGCATCGCAGTAAACAACAAAATCTTCAGGGCCTTCAGGTAAAGATAGAATCGGGACTGTGGTCAATTTCTCCTTCAGAACCTTAAATGTAGATTCCTGTTCTTCGGACCACTCAAACTTCTTCCCTTTGTGAGTTAACTTTGTAAGGGGTTTAACAAGGAGGGAAAAATCTTTTATGAATCTTCGATAATAATCGGCAAGTCCCAAAAATTGACGAATATGCTTCGCAGTCTTTGGTATCTCCCAGTTCTGAATAGCGATAATCTTAGCTGGATCGACATGTATTCCGTTACTATCAACAACATGTCCGAGGAATTGTACGGTTTTGAGCCAAAATTCGTACTTTAAAAACTTAGCGTAGAGTTGTTCCTTTCATAAGAGTTCAAGAATTATGCGCAAATGCTGCTCATGTTCTTTCTCACTCTTTGAGTAGATTAAGATGTTGTCAATGAGAACAATGACAAATTTTTCGAGATATGGTTTGCAGACACGATTCATAAGATCCATGAACACGGCGGGAGCATTAGTTAAGCCAAAAGGCATGACACAAAATTCATAGTGCCCATAACGAGTATGAAAAGCAGTCTTAGGAATATCGGATTCCTTGACCCTAAGTTGGTGATAACCGGACCTCAGATCAATTTTTGAATAAACACTCGGCCCTTGAAGTTGGTCAAATAGATCATCAATACGCGGTAATGGATAACGGTTCTTGATAGTAAGCTTGTTGAGTTCGCGGTAATCAATACACATCCTTAGCGAACCATCTTTCTTTTTAACGAATAGAATAGGAGCTCCCCATGGGGACGAGCTTGGACGAATGAAACCTTTATCTAATAGTTCTTGGAGTTGGTTGGAAAGTTCCTTCATTTCGGAAGGTGCTAAACGGTATGGTGCTTTAGCAACAGGAGCAGCACCAGGAGATAAATCAATCTGAAATTCGACTTGTCGAGTAGGTGGAAGACCAGGAAGATCTTCAGGAAATACATCGGGATAATCTCTAACCACCAGCACATCATCAATAAGCTTTTCCTTTGGTTCGACTATCTTAACATGGGCTAATATTGCGGGATAACCTTTCATAAGGTATTTATGGGTTTTGATGCAAGAAATGATGTTGAGCTTGGAACCATTCTTGTCGCCTTGAATGACGAGAGTCTCTCCATTTCCCAACGGAATGTTAACGGTCTTATAGAAACACAAGATTGCAGCATGTAATGGACGTAACCAGTCTATTTCGACTACGACATCGAAGCTTGCTAACTCGACCGGCAAAAGGTCAATCTTAAATTCTTGGTCGGCTAGTTTTAGATTACAGTTTTTATAGATTTGATCAACTTTCATAACTTTTCCGTTTGCCACCTCTACTAGTCGTTTAGTTTCTAGGGGTTGTGGCCTCTTAGTGAATAAGGTACCAAATTCACTAGGCACGTAACTCTTATCGGCACCTGTATCGAATAAAATGTTTGTGTAGCAATTATTGACAAGAAACGTACCCGTAATGACTTCATCTTCCTCACGGGCTTCCTCAGTCGTTATGACGAATGCACGGCTCTTCGTATTGGTGGTATTGGCTCCAGTAGCAGGGGTATCTTTCTTCTTCGGGCAGACAAGTAGGAGGAGCTTTAGCAGGAGCAACAGCTTTATCTTTCAGAGGAGTCTTACAAGTCTTAGCTACATGTCCCACTTTCTTACATAAAGAACAAGTAGCTGTGCACCGCCCTGGGTGGTGCCTTTCACAACGAGCACAATAGGGCTTAGTCCCTATATAACCGGTCCTAGTACTATCAGCAGGCTTCTTAGCAATATTCTGGTTTGAACCCTGAGACGGCTCAAATTTTCTTTTACCATCACTACTCTTAGTATCAACTTGCTTACTAGCCAAAGCTCTTCTTCTTTTGTCCATCATCAGATTTTAAGCCATGAGAATCACGACATCAAGGGTAACTTTCTCAGCAGCGATAACATTTCCCTGAACATCCTTAGGGAGACCTTCAATGTAACTTTCGATCTTTCTCGGCTCAGTAGGAAACATTTCGGGACATAAGGTAGAAAGCTCAAGAAAACGATTAGTGTAGCTTTCAATGTCGGTACCCTTAACTTTGAGTTCCCAGAACTCGGCTTCAAGCTTTTGGACTTGACTTCTAGGACAAAACTTATTAACCATCATGCCTTTAAGTTCATCCCATGGGGTTGCATTAGCATTATCGATTCCCACAGACTTAGCATGAGCGGTCCACCAAGTCATAGCATTGCCAGCTAATGAACTAGTGGCATATTTAACTCGGTCATTGTCCCCGCAGTTGCAGACACGGAAGATGGACTCTAGTTTTTCAAACCATGGGACTAGTTCAACGGTCTCTTCACTTCCCTTGAAAGCAGGAGGATTGCAGTTCATAAAGTCCTTGTAAGAACAAGGTTTTAGTTGATTATTAACATGATTAGGTTGGACGTTGCCTTGGGCGGCAGCAAGTAATTGTTGAAATTGCTCATTAGTCAACACAATGTTGTTAATGGTAGGTGTGTGAACCATGATGCTTCACTACATAAAAGTGAACATAAGTTTGATAATTTGACAAGTTATAAGTTTGAGCAATTACAAGTATGATAAAGATAAAGTATTGATATCAAAATGATATGAATGAAACACTTTATATTATTAGAAACGAGGCATTAAATAAGCCTTTTTATTACACGAGTTGGATATAGAAATAGTTTTAGGCAAAGCCTTTACATAATTAGGAAAATAAAAGAATGGAAAAAACAAAACAAAACGAATGTCGGGTTCATTTCTTCTTCTCAGCCTCCTTCATAAAGTTCTCTACTTTCTCATTCTTCGCCTTTTGCTTCTCGTAAAGT
This sequence comes from Rutidosis leptorrhynchoides, assembly GCF_046630445.1. Classification (NCBI taxonomy): domain Eukaryota; kingdom Viridiplantae; phylum Streptophyta; class Magnoliopsida; order Asterales; family Asteraceae; genus Rutidosis; species Rutidosis leptorrhynchoides. The sequence goes on along the minus strand of NC_092342.1, from coordinate 346,502,197 downwards.
AACTCGAGATTATCATAGAGATTAGTAACTCTACTATTGACTACATTGCATTAGTAGTCTCTTAGAGCAAGTTGGTGTTTGACACGGTTTTCCTCCACCTTCAATCTAAAGTCAACATTTTCTTTCAAATAAGCGAGAGATTGCTTCCCCCATCAGGCACTTCTTTTACTTTCATATTTCACCAACTTTATCTCTTTCTTTAACTCAGCATTCTCTTCCAATAGTTTCTTGATCGCTAGGTCTTTTTCATCCATTCGAAGCTCGACCCATGCAACATGGCGAAGCAATCCATCAAAGTTCTTCTCGGTAGTTTATCGCAGATTCATGATTTCACACATGGAGTTATAGTTATCGTAGGAAGGAGATCGGGCTCTTTTCTTAGACGGGCCATCTTCTTTAAAATTAGCAGGGTGTTTCCCTTTACTTTACGATCTTGGAGTCGGGTGGTATTCCGGAGACTTAAATGAATCTTGGAGAGTGTTTGGACTGTAGTTCAATGGTAGTGAGTAAGGACCATAAAGAGGGCTTCGGACTGGTCTTGCAGTTGAAGAGTATCCAGTATCTTCTTCGGCGGCAGGTTTGAAGTGAGCCATTACTTCAGATGGTTTGAAGAGAGTTGTTTTGTTGGTTTGATTAACGCTTGATATCCTAACATTAGGAGAGAGACTTCGATTAGAATTTTAATCCAAGATTATTAAAGAAGGTTGTTAAGATTATAAAGCAATCTTAAGTGCTTTAAGTCTAAGGCAGGAAAGGTTATAGTTTCCTAGATTGCTAAGGCACCCTAGCTAGCAAGTAAGGCACACATAAAGATGCAATCCTGGTTCTCTATAACAGCCTGGTTATGCTCTGATACCAATCTATCACACCCCCAGTTAGAGCCTGGGTGAATATGACATTAATATCAAAAATACCAACATATTATATAATGAGAACGACACTATATGATAAAAACAAACTTTATTGAGTACGCAGCGAAAAGAAATGGAATGTCGTTACAAGAATTGAAATTACAAGAATGTAAATAAATGCATAAATAATAAATGTGACTCTTTCTAAAAAGTCCTAGAGTCCAAGTAACATCACACAGATAAGAGTAAGCTGATCAATCGTAACCTGAGACAAAACATGCTAAAGTGTCAACCAAAAAGGTTGAGTGAAGTTAATAGGTTTAACAAAATAGTTTACCGTTGTTTAGACCACAAGATTTTTATTTATAAAAGTAGATCTCGCAGGGATCTAAAAGTAGTGCCAAGTTTGTGATATTTAGACTAAATAGTTTCGAAGTTTGCCCCGTGACAAGTTGTACTGTCCTTGTCGGTTTGAATCATTATTAAGTAATACAATGACTTGGTCAAATATATCGGGGACGTTACTTTCGATAGTGAAAGGACCCATCCTAATCCATCCGGATGAAGTCCGTATCGATTATAAACGATTCACAATAGTTGATTACATCGCGAGGTACTTGACCTCTATATGATACATTTTACAAACATTGCATTCGTTTTTTTTAAAAGACAATATTTCATTACATCGAAAGTTGATGGCATGCATACCATTTCATAATATATCTAACTATAATTTACTTAATAATAATCTTGATGAACTCAATGACTCGAATGCAACGTCTTTTGAAATATATCATGAATGACTTCAAGTAATATCTCTAAAATGAGCAAATGCACAGCGGAAGATTTCTTTCGTACCCGAGAATAAACATGCTTTAAAGTGTCAACCAAAAGGTTAGTGAGTTCATTAGTTTAACATAAATAATCATTTCCATCATTTTAATAGACCGCAAGATTTCCATTTCTCATAAATAAGCGTCCCATACATAGAGACAAAATATCATTCATATGGATTGAACACCTGGTAACCGACATTCACAATATGTAAATAAGAATATCCCCATCATTCCGGGATCCTCCTTCGGACATGATATAAATTTCGAAGTACTAAAGCATCCGGTACTTTGGATGGGCTTGTTGAGCCTGATAGATCTATCTTTAGAGTTCGCGTCAATTAGGGTGTCTGTTCCCTAATTCTTAGATTACCAGACTTAATAAAAAGGGGCATATTCGATTTCAATAATTCAACCATATAATGTAGTTTTGATTTACTCGTGTCTATTTCGTAAAACAGTTATAAAAGCAGCGCATGTATTCTCAGTCCCAAAAATGTAAAGAGTAAAAGGGTATCAAATAAACTCACGCATATAAATATTGTAAAATAGTTATTAAAACATTGCATATATTCTCAGCCCAAAAATATATATAAAATGGGAATAATGAAACTCACAGTAATGTATTTTGTAGTAAAAATACATATGACGATATTGAACAACAGAACAATGCAGGGTTGGCCTCGGATTCACGAACCTATATCATTTGTGTATATATTAAAACGTATAATCGTAATCGAATAAATATATATATATATTATTATTAGTGATATAATTTTTATATTCGTAACTTTTATATTTCATCATTGATATATATTAGTTTTATATATTTAAAAATATAAATCTTGTTATGTCATATGTATTAAATATTTTATTTATATTTCATTTGTTTGTTAAGAATAGTAATTATAAAATACTATGATAATTTTTGTAGTAATAATAATAATGATAATACTAGTATTAATAATAATGATAATGATATTAATGATTATCATAAGAATAATATTAATGATAGTTTTATTAATAAATCTTGTACAAATGTAAATAACAGTTTTTAAATGAAAAGTTTAATAATGTTAATTAATAATACTAATGTTTTAAAAAAAATCAATACTAATATTAATTAAAATAATAATAACATTAATAAACGTAATCATAATAATACTCCTAGTACCTAGATGATAAGATTAATAATAATGTTAATAATATTTATATAAAAATATACAAATGATAATAGCGTCTTCAATACTTATAAATATAAATATGACATTAGTAATAATAATTATAATTCTACAATCATATTAATAATCCTAATTATAATTATAATACTTATACTAATGTTAACGATAATGATAATACCCCTAATTTGATTAATAATAATGATATTTCTAAGCATTTTAAATAATAACAATTATCATAATTATAATAACAATGGTGGTAATAATAATATTCGTCATGTTAAAAATACTTTTAATATTAATTTTAGTGATACTAATAGCTAACACAATAATAATAACATAAATGATATTAATAACAATAATAATAATAATGATAACAATAATAATAATAATAAAAAAAATGTTAGAGACTACCTTAATGTATCAGCTTCAAAAAAATTAACAAACTGACAGGGCCGGGACTCGAACTCGCGACCTCTCGTAAACCCGAACCAACACCCAACCATCTGAGCTGTAGCTCATTATTCGAAATAACACTGAATAATTTAATACTTAACCCGTAATCTATCTGTTTCCACTTCTATCTTCTTCTTCATTCTTTCAAATTAAAACCGACTGAAATCATTATAATCATCATCAATTGAATTGGTTTTAGAACCCTTAATTGAAATATAAACGACCTCCACTGATCCTTGAATTTAAAACAGATAAAATAACGAAAAGAAAACTTTTAATTACTAACCTGAAGAACACGTTGAAACTATAACTTTGATTTTGAATTTGAGACCATTATAGAGTACGATTTCTTCATGAAAGAGGTTCAAAATCAAACTTAGAAACTTTCTGGATCATCAATTGATCCAGAAACATTGCAACGAATATGAATTTCACGAAGAACATTTACTTTGACTTTTTAAATTGAAAGTTTGACTCAGAAATTTGAAGTGATAAAAAGGAATTGGAGGTTGATATTCTACAGATAGTTTAATTAAAAACTTCCTAACACGACTGCATTCGACGAATTTGAAATTGATTGCAAAATCATCTGTTTTGAAAAATTTGATAAGAACAGGGCAGTGACCTGTCGTTCTCCCTATTTTTTTTTAATTCGATGACTTGGAGCTGTTAATGGTGTAAGTGATGGTTAACTGATAATATAAAATTGTTTGCTATCTCATAGCCTCTTGTAATGCTCGTAAATCATTGGTGTCGACAGGATTTTTTTTTTATTACATCAGGTACATAAATAAATATAAAAATAAGAATTGAGTGAGATTGCTAACAGCAAAATTTGGATTCATCCTATTGTAAAGATTCTGATTTGTACCAATTTTCTAAATCAGAAATAGTTATGAAAGTAACATGAAACAGAATTGATTTATCTTAATTACTATACGTATTTATCTATATTTGAATATATTTATACTGTATTTTTATATATTACTATGTATGTATCTGAATATATACGTACAGTATTTGGTATGAGTACATGTATCTGACTTTAATTTGTTTTAACAATATATTCTTGTATTATCACTAATAATAGTTATATAAGTAATAATAAATATAATTAATAATAATAATGCTAATAATATTCATAATTCTAATAATTAATAACTAATAATTAAGTATATTAATAATACCAATTATATTAATAATAATTTCATAAATAAGAATAACAAATAATATTTCTGATAATGATAATTGTAAGATTTATAACACTAATGTCATTAGTATTAATACTGATACTAGTTATAATAGTATTAATATGATAATAATAATAATATAACAATAATTATGTATATATATTTACTTATGTAATTTTTAATCATGTAATATATTATATAACAACTTTTATTGAATAATTATTATATATACATATTACAATATACTTGTAATATTAATTATTTATATAAGTCATATATATATTTATAGATTAATTACTTTGTATAATACTTACATTCCTAATTCAAATAGTTATTTTGTACTTCATTAACTCATATTAATATATATACTTATATTTATATATATACATTTCTATTTACGATAAAATGGTTCGTGAATCGTTGAGTATGGTCAAAGGGTATTTGGTTACATTAATATAGATTTCAAAACTTTCGAGACTCAATATTACAGACTTTGCTTATCGTGTAGGAAACATATAAAGATTAAGGTTTAAATTTGGTAGGAAATTCCCGGGTCATCACAGATAGGCCTACCCCCAATAATTAAGAATGCGTTATGTAAAAGCAATTAAAAATATCACAGTGGGGACTTGCAGGACATAGCCAGGTATAGTACAGTTTAATAGTTGGTACTTGTGTCTAAGATGTAAATATTAAAAGAAGCATGTGTCTCACCCCAGTAAGTTAAAATAAATTGCACAATAGTAATTGGGGCTATGAAGTTCACCTTAGTAAGTAGGAGAAGAGTTTGTTATTCCTCGGAATAGAAGAGTTGGATGAATGTGAGCAGAAAGTCAACCTAATGACATTTAAGAGTAGTTAAATGTTTGCCCAAGTTTAAGTTTAAGTATGCAAGTGTTTAAGTGTAGTTTGTTTTACTAAGTTCTCATTCTTAGTAAGTTTCTATTTTTAGTAAGTTTCCATGTTTAGTAAGTTAGTGTTGAACACTAGTGAGTTGTTCTTAATAAGTCCACCACTTATTAAGTGTGTAAGTGACTAAGTGTTGTTCAGTTAGTGAGTGTATGATTACTATAGTTGGGTTTGATATTGTGCACCATACCCAAACATCTATGCCACCGCCGAGTCACTTGAATGATCTATTGTTACCGGTCGGCCCAGGATCTCTTGACCATAATCTAAGTCTTGGCATTCGAGATCCACAAGCATCCAATAATGGTACCAAGGATCACCCTAGGCCATAAGTAGCGTTGACGTTCGAGTAATTTCACATTATCGTGTATGTTATAATCTTATAATATAAGTATTATTCTTTATTATTGATTTTTTTTAATTCTTTAGTATAATAGGGAAAGGAATTAATTAGTTATTATAAGTATTATTTTGATGTTTTATAATAATAGTAACAATATAATATTAATGTATTTATATGTATTTAATTAGTTTTTCCAAGTTTTTATATTTATTTCCATTTTTCTTTGCATATGTTCTCGGTTTAGATTAAATCAAAATTAATTAGGTAATAAATATTAAATCGACCTAAATAGATAATTTTATATTTTTTTACAGGTTTTATATTCTGTAAAAATGTTATAAAAATTATTAAATCAAATTTTATACCGAAATATTATTTATTTAATATTTTCTAATTATTTAACCATTCTAATCGGCCTATAATTAAATAAATAGGAAAAAGAATTTAAAATTAATTTTTATATTTTTTACAGTATCTAGTGATGCTACTAATCATATAAAATTTTTATAAAAATAGATTTAATACATGTTTGTATTTATTTTGTATTATCTTTATTATTTCTCTCGATTTAGAATAATGAAAAAGTAAATTCTATTTAAATATTAATTGACCCATTTATTTAATTTTTATAATTTTTGCTTGTTTATAAAAGTATAATAATCTCAAAAAAAAATTATAATTATTTTTATTACTGTTTAATATTTTATTAGGAATTTTATATGGTTTTCTTGTTTAATTAGTACTTAATTTTGTAATTAATTACAAATAATATTCCAAAACTTATCATAATTATTTTTATAAGTACTACTACTGTTCTAAATAATTTCCAAACAAATACTACTAATGTAAATATTTATTAACAATTTAAAATAACAATTTCCTAAACAAAATACAAGAAATAAATAAAATGAATAAAAATAATTAAGAAAATGAAAAGGAAAGCTACCTCAAGACTTCTTCAAGTTTTTAGAGAGGAGATTTTGGTGTGATTTGTTAATGAGAAACTAGGAGTCTAGAGGTGTTTATATAGTGCAAGTATTAGAGTGTTAGTCAATATAATGATGTTATAATTTATGATTTTATTTTATTTTATAATTCTTTTAGTCAACAATAGGTGGTACTAGTTTATATTTTTTTATATATATATATATATATTTTATTTTTAGTCAATATAAGGATGTAATTATTTAAGATTCTTTAGTCTCATTATTATTATTATTATTATTATTATTATTATTATTATTATTATTATTATTATTATTATTATATATATATATATATATATATATATATATATATATATATATATATATATATATATATATATATATATATATATATATATATATATATATATATATATATATATATATATATATATATATATATATATATTTTATTTACATTTACTACATGATAAGTATTATTTTCTTTTTACTAATTCATGACTTGTATTTATTTTTTATTTAGTTCCCAATTGTTTTATTATTTATATAAATGTCACTTTTTATTTATTACTTATAGATTAATAGTTATAATATTACAGAAATGCATAAATTTTAATTAGCAGTGAGTGTCGACTAAAATTTTATTATTTAGTCAACGCTAAATCGATTGGGTATATAACAACCCTTAAATAATTAATACGTATAGTCAGGCAGTAAACCCTAGGGTCATTTCAGTAATTTTAGAAGTCGAAAAGTGAGGGTTGTTATAACCGGATTGAGGATGAAGAAAATCACACATCAGAGAACATTGTGGCTATGGAAGTTCAAACCGAGATGACTGTGGACGTGGCCAAGGAAGAGGTCGGGTGTCCGGGTGAGTCGAGATGGTGTTGAACAGTTTAAATCGAGATGACTGTGGACGTGGCCGGGGATGAGGCCGGGAGTCCGGTGAGTCAAGATGATGTTGAACATGTTCGGGAGAGCTGCGGTAAATGTTAGAAGTGTGGTGAACCATCGATGAAGATAAACTTATTAAGGGCGTGATGTTGGGTTAATCAGTTTATATGGGTTTTGTGACGCCCCGTATAAAACCATCGTGTACGATTCGTCAACAACAGGATCTTTACACGGTTGAATACTACATGCTGTTTGAAAACTAGTTTGCATTCATAAAAGATAACGTTTTTACAAAGGATAGCGTGCATCCTATGAATAGGAGCATAAACATAATTATTTGATCCTAAGGTCGTTACAAAGCCATTGTTTGAAATTAACATAAACTACGAGTGCAACAGAAAAGTTCCATGAATTAGACATCTCTAGTAATGTAGCGGATAACTAATACAGCAGGTCCTTAACAGCAATTCAATAACAGCATGACATCAAGTCTAACAGTGGAAGCAATAAACTTCTAGGCACCTGAGAAATACACGCTTAAAAAGTCAACACGAATGTTGGTGAGCTATAGTTTAAGTTGTAATAGTAACGTAAGATAGGCCACGCGATTTCAGTACTGCAAACAGCGTATCAAACAGTATGAAAAGTATATGCATAACCGTGGGCACCCGGTAACTAGACTTAACGTTTATAACCCCCTGAAAGTACACTTGGCGAGTGAGTATGTTCACGAAGTATTAAACACCCGTTAAATGCTAGCGTGACTAGCCCGAGTGGGGTTGTCAAACCCTATGGATCCATATCTAAGATTCGCGTTCACTGGTTCAAAGACCAATGACTAAACGTTACCGTGCTAAAGGGAATGTTTATGCCATTGTATAACCCACACACATACAAGTTTAAGTACTCGTGCCTAGTATGTAAAAGTAAAAAGCGCATGTATTCTCAGTCCTAAAAACAGTAAAAGTAGTAAAGAGAAATGCTATAACTCACAGTGATAAAAGCGGTAAAGTCGGTAATGAAAGTACGCAAGTAGTAAGTCGGTCCGAAAGGTCGTCAACCTAAATCAAAGGTTACTAGGTCAGTAGGTTGTCTTTATAAATTCTAATAGTGCATAAAATAAGTTTAAATATCATCATCATCATTATTCATCATCATAAAAGCTAAGTAAGTTCGTCAAGAATAGAGATCGAAACAATAGGCTGACTTCGGTCAGCTGCTACGACCTCTACGTAAATCAAAAAGACTCATAGTCAGTGGCTATGGCTCCGTATGGGAGTTCCCTAACAGCTGACCAATTTTCAGAATCTAACTCATCTTAGTTTGACCGTGGTGACGGTCTAAGTGCGAGTAGGTCCGAATTTTCAGCACAACGTTACAAAGGAGTATTGACTTTCGGAAGGCCATAAATCCTAAACCGTAACTCAGATTAAGATGAGGCCTAAACGGAAAATCATCTACTCGAACCGAACTAACTGAAAATCAACTTTCTAGTAGCCCAGGTGGTCTAATCAGATACAAAAATCAGTGGGTTATGTGCTCCGGTGGGGTTCTTGGTGCTTGATGCTCATCACGGTTCTCATCCTTGATGCTTGTAGCTTCAAGTGTACAACTCGTTGATGGTTTACAATCACTTTTGACCAAGATTCACCATCAAAACACAATATGTTAAGACCAAGTAAGAACACAATGAAATGTCCCGTTCTTATTGATTAAAAACGTTCCATATTAATTGATTTCGTTGCGAGGTTTTGACCTCTATATGAGACGTTTTTCAAAGACTGCATCCATTTTTAAAACAAACCATAACCTTTATTTCATAAATGAAGGTTTAAAAAGCTTTACGTAGATTATCAAATAATGATAATCTAAAATATCCTATTTACACACGACCATTACATAATGGTTTACAATACAAATATGTTACATCGAAATCAGTTTCTTGAATGCAGTTTTTACACAATATCATACAAACATGGACTCCAAATCTTGTCCTTATTTTAGTATGAAACAGCGGAAGCTCTTTGTATTCACCTGAGAATAAACATGCTTTAAACGTCAACAAAAATGTTGGTGAGTTATAGGTTTAACCTATATATATCAAATCGTAACAATAGACCACAAGATTTCATATTTCAATACACATCCCATACATAGAGATAAAAATCATTCATATGGTGAACACCTGGTAACCGACATTAACAAGATGCATATGTAAGAATATCCCCATCATTCCGGGACACCCTTCGGATATGATATAAATTTCGAAGTACTAAAGCATCCGGTACTTTGGATGGGGTTTGTTAGGCCCAATAGATCTATCTTTAGGATTCGCGTCAATTAGGGTGTCTGTTCCCTAATTCTTAGATTACCAGACTTAATAAAAAGGGGCATATTCGATTTCGATAATTCAACCATAGAATGTAGTTTCACGTACTTGTGTCTATTTTGTAAATCATTTATAAAACCTGCATGTATTCTCATCCCAAAAATATTAGATTTTAAAAGTGGGACTATAACTCACTTTCACAGATTTTTACTTCGTCGGGAAGTAAGACTTGGCCACTGTTGATTCACGAACCTATAACAATATATACATATATATCAAAGTATGTTCAAAATATATTTACAACACTTTTAATATATTTTGATGTTTTAAGTTTATTAAGTCAGCTGTCCTCGTTAGTAACCTACAACTAGTTGTCCACAGTTAGATGTACAGAAATAAATCGATAAATATTATCTTGAATCAATCCACGACCCAGTGTATACGTATCTCAGTATTGATCACAACTCAAACTATATATATTTTGGAATCAACCTCAACCCTGTATAGCTAACTCCAACATTCACATATAGAGTGTCTATGGTTGTTCCGAAATATATATAGATGTGTCGACATGATAGGTTGAAACATTGTATACGTGTCTATGGTATCTCAAGATTACATAATATACAATACAAGTTGATTAAGTTATGGTTGGAATAGATTTGTTACCAATTTTCTCGTAGCTAAAATGAGAAAAATTATCCAATCTTGTTTTACCCATAACTTCTTCATTTTAAATCCGTTTTGAGTGAATCAAATTTCTATGGTTTCATATTGAACTATATTTTATGAATCTAAACAGAAAAAGTATAGGTTTATAGTCGGAAAAATAAGTTACAAGTCATTTTTGTAAAGGTAGTCATTTCAGTCGAAAGAATGACGTCTAGATGACCATTTTAGAAAACATACTTCCACTTTGAGTTTAACCATAATTTTTGGATATAGTTTCATGTTCATAATAAAAATCATTTTCTCAGAATAACAACTTTTAAATCAAAGTTTATCATAGTTTTTAATTAACTAACCCAAAACAGCCCGCGGTGTTACTACTACGGCGTAAATCCGGTTTTACGGTGTTTTTCGTGTTTCCAGGTTTTAATTCATTAAGTTAGCATATCATATAGATATAGAACATGTGTTTAGTTGATTTTAAAAGTCAAGTTAGAAGGATTAACTTTTGTTTGCGAACAAGTTTAGAATTAACTAAACTATGTTCTAGTGATTACAAGTTTAAACCTTCGAATAAGATAGCTTTATATGTATGAATCGAATGATGTTATGAACATCATTACTACCTTAAGTTCCTTGGATAAACCTACTGGAAAAGAGAAAAATAGATCTAGCTTCAACGGATCCTTGGATGGCTCGAAGTTCTTGAAGCAGAATCATGACACGAAAACAAGTCCAAGTAAGATCATCACTTGAAATAAGATTGTTATAGTTATAGAAATTGAACCAAAGTTTGAATATGATTATTACCTTGTATTAGAATTATAACCTACTGTAAGAAACAAAGATTTCTTGAGGTTGGATGATCACCTTACAAGATTGGAAGTGAGCTAGCAAACTTGAAAGTATTCTTGATTTTATGTAACTAGAACTTGTAGAATAAATGAAGAACACTTAGAACTTGAAGATAGAAATTGAGAGAGATCAGTTAGATGAAGAAAATTGAAGAATGAAAGTGTTTGTAGGTGTTTTTGGTCGTTGGTGTATGGATTAGATATAAAGGATATGTAATTTTGTTTTCATGTAAATAAGTCATGAATGATTACTCATATTTTTGTAATTTTATGAGATATTTCATGCTAGTTGCCAAATGATGGTTCCCACATATGTTAGGTAACTCACATGGGCTGCTAAGAGCTGATCATTGGAGTGTATATACCAATAGTACATACATCTAAAAGTTGTGTATTGTACGAGTACGAATACGGGTGCATACGAGTAGAATTGTTGATGAAACTGAACGAGGATGTAATTGTAAGCATTTTTGTTAAGTAGAAGTATTTTGATAAGTGTATTGAAGTCTTTCAAAAGTGTATAAATACATATTAAAACACTACATGTATATACATTTTAACTGAGTCGTTAAGTCATCGTTAGTCGTTACATGTAAGTGTTGTTTTGAAACCTTTAGGTTAACGATCTTGTTAAATGTTGTTAACCCAATGTTTATAATATCAATTGAGATTTTAAATTATTATATTATCATGATATTATCATGTATGAATATCTCTTAATATGATATATATACATTAAATGTCTTTACAACGATAAACGTTACATATATGTCTCGTTTAAAAATCATTAAGTTAGTAGTCTTGTTTTTACATATGTAGTTCATTGTTAATATACTTAATGATATGTTTATTTATCATAGTATCATGTTAACTATATATATATATCCATATATATGTCATCATATAGTTTTTACAAGTTTTAACGTTCGTGAATCACCGGTCAACTTGGGTGGTCAATTGTCTATATGAAACATATTTCAATTAATCAAGTCTTAACAAGTTTGATTACTTAACATGTTGGAAACATTTAATCATGTAAATATCAATCTCAATTAATATATATAAACATGGAAAAGTTCGGGTCACTACAGTACCTACCCGTTAAATAAATTTCGTCCCGAAATTTTAAGCTGTTGAAGGTGTTGACGAATCTTCTGGAAATAGATGCGGGTATTTCTTCTTCATCTGATCTTCACGCTCCCAGGTGAACTCAGGTCCTCTACGAGCATTCCATCGAACCTTAACAATTGGTATCTTGTTTTGCTTAAGTCTTTTAACCTCACGATCCATTATTTCGACGGGTTCTTCGATGAATTGGAGTTTTTCGTTGATTTGGATTTCATCTAACGGAATAGTGAGATCTTCTTTAGCAAAACATTTCTTCAAATTCGAGACGTGGAAAGTGTTATGTACATCCGCGAGTTGTTGAGGTAACTCAAGTCGGTAAGCTACTGGTCCAACACGATCAATAATCTTGAATGGTCCAATATACCTTGGATTTAATTTCCCTCGTTTACCAAATCGAACAACGCCTTTCCAAGGTGCAACTTTAAGCATGACCATCTCTCTAATTTCAAATTCTATATCTTTTCTTTTAATGTCAGCGTAGCTCTTTTGTCGACTTTGGGCGGTTTTCAACCGTTGTTGAATTTGGATGATCTTCTCAGTAGTTTCTTGTATAATCTCCGGACCCGTAATCTGTCTATCCCCCACTTTACTCCAACAAATCGGAGACCTGCACTTTCTACCATAAAGTGCTTCAAACGGCGCCATCTCAATGCTTGAATGGTAGCTGTTGTTGTAGGAAAATTCTGCTAACGGTAGATGTCGATCCCAACTGTTTCCGAAATCAATAACACATGCTCGTAGCATGTCTTCAAGCGTTTGTATCGTCCTTTCGCTCTGCCCATCAGTTTGTGGATGATAGGCAGTACTCATGTCTAGACGAGTTCCTAATGCTTGCTGTAATGTCTGCCAGAATCTTGAAATAAATCTGCCATCCCTATCAGAGATAATAGAGATTGGTATTCCATGTCTGGAGACGACTTCCTTCAAAAACAGTCGTGCTAACTTCTCCATCTTGTCATCTTCTCTTATTGGCAGGAAGTGTGCTGATTTGGTAAGACGATCAACTATTACCCAAATAGTATCAAAACCACTTACAGTCCTTGGCAATTTAGTGATGAAATCCATGGTAATGTTTTCCCATTTCCATTCTGGGATTTCGGGTTGTTGAAGTAGACCTGATGGTTTCTGATGCTCAGCTTTGACCTTAGAACACGTCAAACATTCTCCTACGTATTTTGCAACATCGGCTTTCATACCCGGCCACCAAAAATGTTTCTTGAGATCCTTGTACATCTTCCCCGTTCCAGGATGTATTGAGTATCTGGTTTTATGAGCTTCTCTAAGTACCATTTCTCTCATATCTCCAAATTTTGGTACCCAAATCCTTTCAGCCCTATACCGGGTTCCGTCTTCCCGAATATTAAGATGCTGCTCCGATCCTTTGGGTATTTCATCCTTTAAATTTCCCTCTTTTAAAACTCCTTGTTGCGCCTCCTTTATTTGAGTAGTAAGGTTATTATGAATCATTATATTCATAGATTTTACTCGAATGGGTTCTCTGTCCTTCTTGCTCAAGGCATCGGCTACCACATTTGCCTTCCCCGGGTGGTAACGAATCTCAAAGTCGTAATCATTCAACAATTCAATCCACCTACGCTTCCTCATATTCAGTTGTTTCTGATTAAATATGTGTTGAAGACTTTTGTGGTCGGTATATATAATACTTTTGACCCCATATAAGTAGTGCCTCCAAGTCTTTAATGCAAAAACAACCGCGCCTAATTCCAAATCATGCGTCATATAATTTTGTTCGTGAATCTTCAATTGTCTAGACGCATAAGCAATCACCTTCGTTCGTTGCATTAATACACAACCGAGACCTTGCTTTGATGCGTCACAATAAATCACAAAATCATCATTCCCTTCAGGCAATGACAATATAGGTGCCGTAGTTAGCTTTTTCTTCAATAACTGAAACGCTTTCTCTTGTTCATCATTCCATTCAAATTTCTTCCCTTTATGCGTTAATGCAGTCAAGGGTTTTGCTATTCTGGAAAAGTCTTGGATGAACCTTCTGTAGTAACCAGCTAGTCCTAAAAACTGGCGTATGTGTTTTGGAGTTTTCGAGGTTTCCCACTTTTCAACAGTTTCTATCTTTGCTGGATCCACCTTAATACCTTCTTTGTTCACTATGTGACCGAGGAATTGAACTTCTTCCAACTAAAATGCACACTTTGAAAACTTAGCGTACAATTCTTCCTTCCTCAATACTTCTAACACCTTTCTCAAATGTTCACCGTGTTCTTGGTCATTCTTTGAGTAAATAAGCATGTCATCAATGAAAACAATGACAAACTTGTCAAGGTATGGTCTACACACTCGGTTCATAAGGTCCATGAACACAGCTGGTGCATTAGTTAAACCAAGCGGCATGACCATAAACTCGTAATGATCGTAACGTGTTCTGAAAGCAGTCTTTGGAATATCATCTTCTTTCACCCGCATTTGATGATACCCGGAACGTAAGTCAATCTTTGAATAAACAGACGAGCCTTGTAGTTGATCAAATAAGTCGTCGATTCTCGGTAGTGGGTAGCGGTTCTTGATGGTAAGTTTGTTCAACTCTCGGTAGTCGATACACAACCTGAATGTACCATCTTTCTTCTTGACAAACAAAACAGGAGCTCCCCACGGTGATGTGCTTGGTCGAATGAAACCACGCTCTAAAAGTTCTTGTAATTGGCTTTGCAGTTCTTTCATCTCGCTGGGTGCGATTCTGTAAGGAGCACGAGCTATTGGTGCAGCTCCTGGTACAAGATCTATTTGAAATTCAACGGATCGATGTAGGGGTAATCCAGGTAATTCTTTCGGAAATACATCGGGAAATTCTTTTGCAATGGGAACATCATTGATGCTCTTTTCTTCAGTTTGTACTTTCTCAACGTGTGCTAGAACAACATAGCAACCTTTTCTTATTAGTTTTTGTGCCTTCAACTTACTAATAAGATGTAGCTTCTTGTTGCCCTTTTCTCCGTACACCATTAAGGGTTTTCCTTTTTCTCGTATAATGCGAATTGCATTTTTGTAACAAACGATCTCTGCTTTCACTTCTTTCAACCAGTCCATACCGATTATCACATCAAAACTCCCTAACTCTACTGGTATCAAGTCAATCTTAAATGTTTCGCTAACCAGTTTAATTTCTCGATTCCGACATATATTATCTGCTGAAATTAATTTACCATTTGCTAATTCGAGTAAAAATTTACTATCCAAAGGCGTCAATGGACAACTTAATTTAGCACAAAAATCTCTACTCATATAGCTTCTATCCGCACCCGAATCAAATAAAACGTAAGCAGATTTATTGTTAATAAGAAACGTACCCGTAACAAGCTCCGGGTCTTCCTGTGCCTCTGCCGCATTAATATTGAAAACTCTTCCACGGCCTTGTCCATTCGTGTTCTCCTGGTTCGGGCAATTTCTAATAATGTGGCCCGGTTTTCCACATTTATAACAAACTACATTGGCATAACTTGCTCCGACACTACTTGCTCCGCCATTACTCGTTCCGACACCATTTGTTCCTTTCGTTCTATTAAACCCTGGTCCGTAGACCTCACACTTCGCCGCGCTATGACCATTTATTTTACACTTGTTGCAAAATTTGGTGCAGAACCCCGAGTGATACTTTTCACACCTTTGGCATAGCTGCTTCTGATTGTTGTTGTTGTTGCGGTTATTATTGTTGTTGGGATGATTGTTGTAGTTGCTATTGTTGTTGTTGTTGTTGTTGTTGGGCCTTTTGTTGTAGTTGCGATTGATGTTGCGATTGTTGGGATAATTGTTGCGATTATTGTTGTAATTGCTGTTGTTGTTGTATTGATGATTCTTATCACCGTTTTCCTCCCACTTTCTTTTGACTTGCTTCACATTGGCCTCTTCAGCAGTCTGTTCTTTAATTCTTTCTTCAATCTGGTTCACTAGTTTGTGAGCCATTCTACATGCCTGTTGTATGGAGGCGGGCTCGTGTGAACTTATATCTTCTTGGATTCTTTCCGGTAATCCTTTCACAAACGCGTCGATCTTCTCTTCCTCATCTTCGAATGCTCCCGGACACAATAGGCACAATTCTGTGAATCGTCTTTCGTACGTGGTAATATCAAATCCTTGGGTTCGTAACCCTCTAAGTTCTGTCTTGAGCTTATTGACCTCGGTTCTGGGACGGTACTTCTCGTTCATCAAGTGCTTGAATGCTGACCACGGTAGTGCGTACGCATCGTCTTGTTCCACTTGCTCTAGATAGGTATTTCACCATGTTAACGCAGAACCTGTGAAGGTATGCGTAGCGTACTTTACTTTGTCCTCTTCAGTACACTTACTTATGGCAAACACCGATTCGACCTTCTCGGTCCACCGTTTCAATCCGATCGGTCCTTCGGTTCCATCAAATTCCAAAGGTTTGCAGGCAGTGAATTCTTTGTAGGTGCATCCTACACGATTTCCTGTACTGCTAGATCCAAGGTTATTGTTGGTATGTAGCGCAACCTGTACTGCGGCTATGTTTGAAGCTATAAAAGTACGGAATTCCTCTTCATTCATATTCACGGTGTGTCGAGTAGTCGGTGCCATTTCCTTCAAAATAGTCAAATGGAACAAGTTAATCATACAGAATATTAAGAGTAGTTAATAGTATTTCGTAGCATAATATGAACTCATTTATAAAAGCTTTTTCTTCATATTAGCGTTTTATAAGTTTAAATTCGGGTAGTACCTACCCGTTAAGTCCATACTTAGTAGCTAATATACAATTCAACTACTACAATTCTATATTAAAAACTGATTATAATAATATTTCGCGTTCAAAATTTTTATACAATATTTTACAAACTTACAATACCGCTTATTTTACATATAGCATGAAATATAGCACATAATAAATTTGATACAAGATGGTTGTGAAGATAATTCTAGCTAGTACACAAGTCGTTCAGCAAAGGCAATAAAGACACGTAATTCATACGTCCAGAAACAAGTCATGCATTCTGGTTTTATTAGGATTACTTCCCATCCTTGGTCTTGTGGAACATAACCGTTATGGCAGTTGATAAGACAGCGTGTTGTAACGTCGTCAAAGGGACGAGGGTTACGTAATGTCCAACAGTCCCGTAACAATCTAAAAACCTCATTTCTTACCCCAATTACCGACTCCGTCACTTGTGAGAACGTTTTGTTTAATAGTTGTAGCCCGATGTTCTTGTTCTCACTTTGGTGAGAAGCGGACATTACTAATCCGTAAGCATAACATGCTTCTTTATGTTGCATGTTAGCCGCTTTTTCTAAATCACGAAGTCCAATATTCGGATATATTGAGTCAAAATAATTTCTTAACCCATTGCGTAAAATAGCATTTGGGTTCCCCGCAATATATGCGTCAAAGTAAACACATCATAACTTATGGATTTCCCAATGTGATATCCCCCATATTTCGAACGAAAGCCTTTTATATACCAAGGCATTCTTGGAATGTTCTTCGAATGTCTTACAAACTGATCTCGCCTTAAATAGTTGTGCCGAAGAATTCTGACCGACTCTAGACAAGATTTCATCAATCATGTCTCCGGGTAGGTCTCTTAAAATATTGGGTTGTCTATCCATTTTGTGTTTTTATACTGTAAAATAGACAAGAGTTAGATTCATAAAAAAAATACTTATTAATACAAGCAATTTTTACATATATCATAAAGCATAAGCATACTATATTACATATATTACACCACACGAATACAACTATCTTATTCCGACTCGCTTGTTTCTTCTTCTTCGGTTTTGGTTCGTTTTGCCAAGTTTCTAGGGATATATGATGTTCCCCTAATATGAGCCATCGTTTTACACATTGGTTTAAAAAAACCTGGTGGTTTAGAGGTTCCCGGGTCATTGTTACAACTTAAGGACTTCGGGGGTTGACGATACATATAAAGTTCATCGGGGTTGGAATTAGATTTCTCTATTTTTATGCCCTTTCCCTTATTTTTTTCTTTTGCCTTTTTAAATTCAGTTGTGGTAATTTCTATAACATCATCGGAATTCTCGTCGGAATCCGATTCATCGGAGAATTGGTAATCCTCCCAATATTTTGCTTCCTTGGCGGAAACACCATTGACCATAATTAACCTTGGTCGGTTGGTTGAGGATTTTCTTTTACTTAACCGTTTTATTATTTCCCCCACCGGTTCTATTTCTTCATCCGGTTCCGATTCTTCTTCCGGTTTCAATTCTTCTTCCGGTTCCGACTCTTCTTCCGGTTCCTCTTCGGGAACTTGTGAATCAGTCCACGAATCATTCCAATTTACATTTGACTCTTCATTATTATTAGGTGAGTCAATGGGACTTGTTCTAGAGGTAGACATCTATCACATAATATCAAACGCGTTAAGAGATTAATATATCACATAATATTCACATGTTAAAAATATATAGTTTCCAACAAAATTTGTTAAGCAATCATTTTTCAAGTAAACACGGTCGAAGTCCAGACTCACTAATGCATCCTAACAAACTCGATAAGACACACTAATGCAAAATTTTGGTTCTCTAAGACCAACGCTCGGATACCAACTGAAATGTCCCGTTCTTATTGATTAAAAACGTTCCATATTAATTGATTTCGTTGCGAGGTTTTGACCTCTATATGAGACGTTTTTCAAAGACTGCATCCATTTTTAAAACAAACCATAACCTTTATTTCATAAATAAAGGTTTAAAAAGATTTACGTAGATTATCAAATAATGATAATCTAAAATATCCTATTTACACACGACCATTACATAATGGTTTACAATACAAATATGTTACATCGAAATCAGTTTCTTGAATGCAGTTTTTACACAATATCATACAAACATGGACTCCAAATCTTGTCCTTATTTTAGTATGCAACAGCGGAAGCTCTTAGTATTCACCTGAGAATAAACATGCTTTAAACGTCAACAAAAATGTTGGTGAGTTATAGGTTTAACCTATATATATCAAATCGTAACAATAGACCACAAGATTTCATATTTCAATACACATCCCATACATAGAGATAAAAATCATTCATATGGTGAACACCTGGTAACCGACATTAACAAGATGCATATGTAAGAATATCCCCATCATTCCGGGACACCCTTCGGATATGATATAAATTTCGAAGTACTAAAGCATCTGGTACTTTGGATGGGGTTTGTTAGGCCCAATAGATCTATCTTTAGGATTCGCGTCAATTAGGGTGTCTGTTCCCTAATTCTTAGATTACTAGACTTAATAAAAAGGGGCATATTCGATTTCGATAATTCAACCATAGAATGTAGTTTCACGTACTTGTGTCTATTTTGTAAATCATTTATAAAACCTGCATGTATTCTCATCCCAAAAATATTAGATTTTAAAAGTGGGACTATAACTCACTTTCACAGATTTTTACTTCGTCGGGAAGTAAGACTTGGCCACTGTTGATTCACGAACCTATAACAATATATACATATATATCAAAGTATGTTCAAAATATATTTACAACACTTTTAATATATTTTGATGTTTTAAGTTTATTAAGTCAGCTGTCCTCGTTAGTAACCTACAACTAGTTGTCCACAGTTAGATGTACAGAAATAAATCGATAAATATTATCTTGAATCAATCCACGACCCAGTGTATACGTATCTCAGTATTGATCACAACTCAAACTATATATATTTTGGAATCAACCTCAACCAGTATAGCTAACTCCAACATTCACATATAGAGTGTCTATGGTTGTTCCGAAATATATATAGATGTGTCGACATGATAGGTCGAAACATTGTATACGTGTCTATGGTATCTCAAGATTACATAATATACAATACAAGTTGATTAAGTTATGGTTGGAATAGATTTGTTACCAATTTTCTCGTAGCTAAAATGAGAAAAATTATCCAATCTTGTTTTACCCATAACTTCTTCATTTTAAATTCGTTTTGAGTGAATCAAATTGCTATGGTTTCATATTGAACTATATTTTATGAATCTAAACAGAAAAATTATAGGTTTATAGTCGTAAAAATAAGTTACAAGTCATTTTTGTAAAGGTAGTCATTTCAGTCGAAAGAATGACGTCTAGATGACCATTTTAGAAAACATACTTCCACTTTGAGTTTAACCATAATTTTTGGATATAGTTTCATGTTCATAATAAAAATCATTTTCTCAGAATAAAAACTTTTAAATCAAAGTTTATCATAGTTTTTAATTAACTAACCCAAAACAGCCCGCGGTGTTACTACGACGGCGTAAATCCGGTTTTACGGTGTTTTTCGTGTTTCCAGGTTTTAATTCATTAAGTTAGCATATCATATAGATATAGAACATGTGTTTAGTTGATTTTAAAAGTCAAGTTAGAAGGATTAACTTTTGTTTGCGAACAAGTTTAGAATTAACTAAACTATGTTCTAGTGATTACAAGTTTAAACCTTCGAATAAGATAGCTTTATATGTATGAATCGAATGATGTTATGAACATCATTACTACCTTAAGTTCCTTGGATAAACCTACTGGAAAAGAGAAAAATAGATCTAGCTTCAACGGATCCTTGGATGGCTCGAAGTTCTTGAAGCAGAATCATGACACGAAAACAAGTCCAAGTAAGATCATCACTTGAAATAAGATTGTTATAGTTATAGAAATTGAACCAAAGTTTGAATATGATTATTACCTTGTATTAGAATTATAACCTACTGTAAGAAACAAAGATTTCTTGAGGTTGGATGATCACCTTACAAGATTGGAAGTGAGCTAGCAAACTTGAAAGTATTCTTGATTTTATGTAACTAAAACTTGTAGAATAAATGAAGAACACTTAGAACTTGAAGATAGAAATTGAGAGAGATTAGTTAGATGAAGAAAATTGAAGAATGAAAGTGTTTGTAGGTGTTTTTGGTCGTTGGTGTATGGATTAGATATAAAGGATATGTAATTTTGTTTTCATGTAAATAAGTCATGAATGATTACTCATATTTTTGTAATTTTATGAGATATTTCATGCTAGTTGCCAAATGATGGTTCCCACATATGTTAGGTAACTCACATGGGCTGCTAAGAGCTGATCATTGGAGTGTATATACCAATAGTACATACATCTAAAAGCTGTGTATTGTACGAGTACGAATACGGGTGCATACGAGTAGAATTGTTGATGAAACTGAACGAGGATGTAATTGTAAGCATTTTTGTTAAGTAGAAGTATTTTGATAAGTGTATTGAAGTCTTTCAAAAGTGTATAAATACATATTAAAACACTACATGTATATACATTTTAACTGAGTCGTTAAGTCATCGTTAGTCGTTACATGTAAGTGTTGTTTTGAAACCTTTAGGTTAACGATCTTGTTAAATGTTGTTAACCCAATGTTTATAATATCAATTGAGATTTTAAATTATTATATTATCATGATATTATCATGTATGAATATCTCTTAATATGATATATATACATTAAATGTCTTTACAACGATAATCGTTACATATATGTCTTGTTTAAAAATCATTAAGTTAGTAGTCTTGTTTTTACATATGTAGTTCATTGTTAATATACTTAATGATATGTTTATTTATCATAGTATCATGTTAACTATATATATATCCATATATATGTCATCATATAGTTTTTACAAGTTTTAACGTTCGTGAATCACCGGTCAACTTGGGTGGTCAATTGTCTATATGAAACATATTTCAATTAATCAAGTCTTAACAAGTTTGATTGCTTAACATGTTGGAAACATTTAATCATGTAAATATCAATCTCAATTAATATATATAAACATGGAAAAGTTCGGGTCACTACACACAACTCATTCATAAGTCTTAGATGGATGATGAACCAAGGTTACATCATATCCTTAGTCTTAACACAATTTCAATTCACAATAACAACTAAAGCTACAAAATTTACATCATTTCAACAAGTATAAGCACAATCCAAGTCAAAAGAGGTGATGGAACCCTAAGCTAGAGAGCTTGGATCTATTTCACACAAGTTTCAAGGTTGCAAAGCTAGAAAGTTTGAACCTTTAAGTGTTCTTGAAGATTTTGAAGCATAAAGCTTGGATCTTGAAGATACATGAAGATTACAAACAAAAGTTTGAATCTTTTTCACAAAGCAACATGATCAAAGCAAAAAGAACTTAGATCTAACAAAAAGATATAAAGATTCAAGCTAGAAAGCTTGCATCTTAATTGTTCTTGAAGATCTTGAAGCATAAAGCTTGGATCTTGAAGATGCATGAAGATTACAAACAAAAGTTTGAATATTTATCACAAAATAGAAATATTAAAGTATAAAAGAAGTAGATATACAAAAGATATGAAGATTCAAGCTATAAAGTTTGAATCTTCCATGTTCTTGAAAGATTCATGCTTGAATCAACAAGATATAAGTAAGATCAAAGCTAAAAGGAACTTTGATCTCCATAATGTGATGATGATAGCCACGAATTTGAAAGGAAAAGAAGAAGGAAAAGAAGACTTACAAGTAATGCTAGAAAGGAAAGAAAGAAAGAAAGAAAGAACAAGTGTGTGAAAAACTAAAATGATCAAGTGTTGGAATGAGAGGCAAAGGGTTAGTATTTATAAGCAAATGAGATTGACATGGATTGGTGACATGGCACCAAGGGTGCCGTGATTTTGAGGGAGGGGGGGGAGACAAAACTTGCTTTTTGGCTAATGGTGTCTAAAGTGTGTCCTTATGCTAGAATCCTAAGTGACAATATGGATAATCCTTATCCATTATGCTAGTATGACTCATTATTTATTTATTTATTTCATTATTTATTATTATGGGCCACTAGTGATATTACTTGGGCTAATTAATTGGGTTACTAGCTAGAGTAGAGTAGGCTTGAGTCCAACAAGGTAGAAAGTCCAACAAGACTAACTATTGGGCTTTAGCAATTAAATAAATAAAATTAAGCATCCAAAGGCCCAAGTAATTATTATTATAAAATAATAATTAATATTTCGCAGTCCAAAAGTTCCAGTTCTGACAAAAGTCAAACGTGCGCGCAGTCCGGTTTATTCGTAACGGCAAGTAACACTAACGGTTATAAAGCATCCAATGGACAAGTTAAGCATTCCACATACACCAAGGCATGTTTTAGGGTGAATATGAATATAAAACATGTGTGCCAAGGTTCTGAAGTAATAAAGTAACACAGTACGCACAAATACGCAGTTTCGCTAAAATACAAGGCACAAAAGAAAGTCGAAAAAGTCGGGTCGTTACATTACCCACCTGTTATTGGAAATTTCGTCCCGAAATTTAAGCTGAGACAGGTGTTGGAGTCAGGAAAAGGTGAGGATACTTCCGCATCATTTGATCCTCTCGTTCCCAGGTAAACTCAGGTCCACGCTTGGCATTCCATCGAATTCGGACAATTGGAATCTTATTGCGTTTCAAGGTTTTGACCTCACAGTCCATAATTTTGACAGGCTCTTCCACGAAGTGCAGTTTTTCATCAGTTGTAAGTTCTTCCAATGGTATGACAAGTTTCGGTGGAGCAAGGCACTTCTTCAAATTCGATACATGGAAGGTAGGATGAACAACACTCAATTGAGTTGGAAGATCCAACCGATAAGAAACGGGTCCAACACGTTCCAAAATTTCAAAAGGACCAATATATCACGGGTTTAACTTTTCACGCTTTCCAAAGCGGATTACACCCTTCCAAGGTGCGACTTTCAACATCACACGGTCACCTACGTTGAATTCGAAGTCTTTACGTTTAAGATCAGCATAACTCTTTTGGCGAGCGCGGGCCGTCTTAAGTCTCGCCTGAATCTGAGAAATCTTCTCCGTCGTTTCATGGACTATCTCGGGTCCGGTGATTTGCACTTCGCCTAACTCAGCCCAACAAATAGGAGAACGGCACTTGCGACCATACAACGCTTCAAAAGGCGCGACTTTAATACTCGAATGATAACTATTGTTGTAAGAGAATTCGGCTTGCGGCAGATGCCTTTCCCAAGACTTTCCAAAGTCAATAACACAGGAACGTAACATGTCCTCCAATGTCTGAATCGTTCGTTCACTCTGACCGTCGGTCTGTGGGTGATAAGCGGTGCTCATATCGAGACGAGTTCCCAAGGCTTCTTGCAAAGATCGCCAGAATTTGGAAGCAAAATGGGGATCGCGATCGGAGATAATTGATAAGGGAACACCATGACGAGATACAACCTCTTTAATGTACAGTTGAGCAAGTCTCTCCATTGTATCTGTTCTTTCATCGCTAGAAAATGAGCAGATTTGGTAAGACGGTCAACGATAACCCAGATTGTATCGTATCCACCCACTGTCTTTGGTAGCTTCATGATGAAATCCATTGTAATTGCTTCCCATTTCCATTGCGGGATTTCTGGTTGTTGAAGTAATCCAGATGGCCTCTGATGTTCAGCCTTAACCTTCGAACAAGTCAAACACCTTCCAACATAAGTTGCAACATCCTTCTTAAGATTTGGCCACCAATACTGTTCCTTAAGATCGTGGTACATTTTTTCGGCTCCTGGATGAATCGAATATCTCGACTTGTGGGCTTCATCAAGTATAAGGTTCCGTAGATCTCCATAACGAGGTACCCAAATTCTTCCGGCATAACATCGGAGTCCAGACTCCTTAACCTCGAATTTAGAGACCAGGATGTTCAGGTATTCACGAGATATGTTCTCCTCCTTGAGAGCCTCTTCTTGGGCTACTCGGATCTGGCTATGGAGGTTCGAATGGATGGTGATGTTCAGAGCCCGAACACGAAGAGGTACCGTTCTCTCCTTTCGACTCAGAGCGTCGGCTACAACATTGGCCTTACCAGGATGATAACGAAGTTCAAAATTATAGTCTTTCAGCGTCTCAATCCATCGCCGTTGTCTCATGTTCAGGTGCTTCTGATCAAAGATGTGCTAGAGGCTTTTGTGATCGGTGAATATGGTACTCTTTGTTCCATAGAGATAGTGTCTCCACAGCTTCAATGTGAAGACCACGACTCCAAGTTCGAGATCGTGAGTAGTGTAGTTTTGCTCGTGGACTTTAGTTGACGAGATGCATAAGCAATAACCTTCGTTCTTTGCATCAATACACAACCAAAACTATTCTTCGAAGCATCGCAGTACACAACGAAGTCGTCACTGCCTTCGGGAAGAGATAAGATAGGTGCGGTGGTTAAATTCTGTTTCAGGGTTTGAAATGCTGCTTCTTGTTCGTTTCCCAAACGAACTTCTTTCCTTTGTGAGTCAGTGCGGTCAAAGGACGCGAAATCAACGAAAAACCTTCAATAAACCTTCGGTAGTAACCGGCAAGACCTAGAAATTGGCGGATGTGAGTCAGAGTAGTGGGTGTCTCCCACTTGCTGATAGCTTTAATCTTGGCGGGGTCAACTTTGATACCTTGATCACTCACAATATGACCCAGAAATTTGACTTCCTTCAGCCAAAATTCACACTTGGAGAATTTGGCATAAAGCTGCTCTCATCTCAAGAGTTCAAGCACTAACCGAAGATGTTGCTCATGTTCTTATTCGCTCTTGGAGTAGATGAGGATATCATCTATGAAGACGATAACGAATTTATCCAAGTATGGCTTGCAGACACGATTCATGAGGTCCATGAACACGGCTGGTGCGTTGGTTAATTCGAACGGCATCACGAGAAACTCGTAATGACCATAGCGGGTTCTAAACGCAGTCTTCATCACATCACTCTCCTTCATCCTCAATTGGTGATAACCTGATCGCAAATCGATCTTAGAATAAACGCTTGATCCTTGCAGCTGATCAAAAAGATCGTCAATTCGGGGAAGAGGATATCGATTCTTGATCGTCAATTTGTTGAGTTCGCGGTAGTCGATACACATGCGGAAAGATCCGTCTTTCTTCTTCACGAATAAAACAGGTGCACCCCAAGGCGACGAGTTCGGTTGGATAAACCCTCGGTCGAGCAATTCCTGCAGTTGACTCTGCAATTCTTGCAGTTCTTAAGGTGCCAGACGATAAGGCGCACGAGCTACGGGTGCAGCTCCCGGCACTAGATCGATTTGGAACTCCACTGCTCTGGGTGGCGGTAATCCAGGCAGTTCTTCCGAAAAGACGTCGGGGAATTCATTCACGATTCGCACATCATTCACACTCTTCTCTTCTGTTTCTAAAGCCTTCACGTGTGCTAAAACAGCAAGTCGTCCTTTCTTCATAATCTTCTGCGCTTTCATACAACTAATGAGGTTCAGTTTCAAACTACATCTCTCTCCGTATATAACCAGTGGATCACCATCTCCTTGTGGTATACGAAGAGCTTTATCTCCACAGATAATATCGGCCCTTACTTTAGTCAACCAGTCCATGCCGACAATCACGTCAAAGCTTCCCAATTTGATGGGTATCAAGTCAATTTCGAAATCCACGCCAGCTATGTTAATAATAGCTCCTCGGCCAATTTGGTCAACCTTTTCAAGTTTACCGTTGGCTACCTCGACAAGCATAATTTCTTTTAAAGGAACTAATGACCAATTTATCTTATCACAAAAGTGTCTACATACATAACTTCTATCGGCACCAGTATCAAATAGGACAGAAGCTAAAAGGTTGTTGATAGTGAATATACCTGTCACCAAGTAGGGGTTCTCGCGTGCATCCCTTGCATTAACATTAAAAGCTCTACCTCGCGGTGGTCCGCCGTCTTTTCGCTTGTCGGGACACTCATTCCTGAAGTGGCCCGTCTTTCCGCATCCGTAGCACTTCTTCGGCCCGGTGGGGTTTGCCCTTGCATTCAAAGTAGTGACTTTGCAATCCTTACCTATATGCCCAGACCGTTGGCACTTCTCACAAACAACATTACAATACCCAGTGTGGTGTTTGTAACACCTCTTGCATTGCGGTAGGGTACCTTTGTAGTTCGGGTTGGAGCTTGTGCCGGGGTTGGGGTTTCCACCGTTGTTGTGTCTCTTAGCGGGGGTTTGATCATAGGTCCTCCCCTTACTGTTATCCCAGTTTCGCTTGTCACTACTGTAACATCCCGCCTTTTTCCATTTACTTTTCCGTTATACTAATATAAAGTCCGTTATATGTTTATAACATCTCCCGTTGATACGCGTTTTAAATTATCTCGTTTAGGTAATTCACGCACCCGAACGAAAGTTGAGGGACTAAACTTGACAAGGGATCAAACCCTTGACTAGGTCAAAGGGTCAAACCCCTTTCACCCATTCATTATCATCTCTATCTCTCTCTCTTTCTCTCTAGCAAGAACACACACCCAATTTCCAAATTCATTCAATCATCATCTAAATTCAATCTAGGAGGCTTACAACAAAATAAATTACATATTCGTGATCCTCTCTTCATCCTCTTCATTTTGGTACCAACTTCATCTCGTTTGGGTAACATTTCTAAAACTCTAGATTTCTCTAAATTCGTGTTTTTGACTTGAAATGGTGTTAGTTAGTGTCTATGGCTCATTGTGATGTTGTGTATGTAATTTGTATGCTCGATCTCGTTGTTTTAGTATAACTAGCATGAACTTGACTTTTGGTGTGTTGTTCTTGAATTTTGGATGATCATATGTTGTTAGATGTTAAAAGTTCATGTTCTAATTGTGTTCCTAGTATCACTAGCTTCAATTTGATGTGTAGGTTGATTAAGAAAACTTCAAAAGCATGATTATTGATTTTGAGATGTTTGACTAGGGTTTGATGGTTCTTGACATGAATTTTTGGATGCTTGAATGCCATGGAATGTTAATTGTTAGTGTTTAGTTGTAACGTATGCCTCATTACCTTCAAAACGGCATATCATATGTGAGAATTGGATTCCCGAAACTCAAAATGCATTTGATGAACTTGAAAATTTGAAAATAGACTTTTATTGATCACTTGACGAGAAATCGGTTGTTGAAAATGATGTTTTTGATTGATGATACATGTTTAGTTTTGTTCCTTGTCAAAAGAGCTTTCCAACGGTATAAGATACGCCTTCTAGTTGTTTACGGTTTGCGTTTTATGGTTGTTTGAAGTTTTGACCAAGACTTGAACATTTGAAACTGACCAGGTACCAGGCCACGCCTAATGTCGCGGCGCGACACCTCTGGCCGCGGCGCGGCATATGCCGTGGTCAGGTTCTGACCTCCATGTCCAAAATACGAAAAATGTTTGGCATACTACGGACCTCCGATTCACATGAAACTTGTTCTAACATGCTCATATATGATTAAAAACCTCAGAAAAATAGTTCGGGACCCGACCCGAACATGTTGACTTTTTCGTTGACTTTGACCCGACCAAGTTGACTTTTAATCAAACTTAACCAAATATTTGTGCAATCGTTCTAACATGTTTTTATACTTGTACCTTGCATGAAACATGACAATTTGATTCACATGCTATTATGATCGAGTCTTAACGAGCCATAGGACTAATTGAACATCTTTGACCTATCGTGTTTACCGTTATTGATACAACCTATTGTTTAGGTCAAGACTAGCATTGTTCTTTGCACACGTTTACTTGTTGAAGTACTTTACTACTCGTGCACTCAAGGTGAGATCATAGTCCCACTTTTACTCTTTTTGAACTTACATTTGGGATGAGAAAACATAAACATTTCTTTACTAAGTGAACACAAGTACAGGAAAACAAACATTCTACATACGAGTTTAGAACAAAATCCTCAATTCGATTATCATTAGTTACACTTGCCGGGTGTAAGCGAGAACTTATGTTGTATGGATCCATATGGGTTTGACAAACCCTCATTCAAACGGTTCGCTACCGTTTACGAATGAAATATATTTTCGAGAAACAGTGTATGTTCTAGCACTAAGTGATGGGGTTCAATGGAAGGAATGTTAAGCATTGATAATTGGGTGCTCGTGAAACAAACTTTTGGAATGTATTACTATTATTTCATTGATGCAAATCTTGTGGTTCACTTGTACTTACTTACTTAAACCTATGATTTCACCAACGTTTTCGTTGACAGATTTCTATATTTTTCTCAGGTCCTTGAACGATACATGATACATGCTTCCGCTCATTATTTTGATACTTGCATTGGATGTCGAGTATATATGCATACATGGAGCGTCTTTTGGATACTTTTAAATTGTGTCGCATAAGTTTCATTTGTACTTAAAACTTTGTATCATAACTTGTGGTGGAACTATTCTTGTAAACTTTGAACAATCTTTACATTTGAAATGAATGCGACATATCTTTTGGTCAAACATTGTTTTAAAGACTTATGACCACGTAACGGGACCTAAGTAGACGGCGTCGTCAATGACGATTTGGTCGGGTCGCTACAGATGGTATCAGAGCGTTGGTTGTAGGGATTTAGAGTTCATTGGTGTCAACCCCGAGTCATAGGGTACATTAGTGAGTCTAGACTACAACCGGCATATAGACTTGGAGTAGGAATTACTTGACTACTTGTGCATTTATACTCGATCTCTTCTATTCACATCTAACTCTTATTCTACCTTAATCTCACGTGGTTGATTTGATTGACACGCCACCTTGACTATATGAAATGATGTCGAATGCACATATGAATCAGGGTAATATAATTTCCGGGATTATATTACGGTGACTCATATGAACATTCCGACATTATGACATAAAGAATTTAAGGCGAGTCAAGGAAAAATTTCCTCTTTATCTTAATTTCCATATCACGATTAGTATTATTGATAATACTAAACAACGGTATTCTTGTGTCATGAAGGAACAATGGCTCACCAAGGACAACCCAATACTCCTTCCGAAACTCTCGAAAAAGCTCTTCAACGAATGATAACCACCGCCGTGGGTGCGGCCGTGGCCGATCACTTTTCCAACAACAATAATCATGGAGCTGGTAATTCAAACGAGGGGTGCTCCTACAAGAACTTCATGGGGTGCAAACCTCCCACTTTCGATGGAACCGAGGGACCGGTTGCTCTCACCAGATGGTTTGAACAAACGGAAGCCGTTTTTAACATAAGCGGTTGTCGGGACCAAGATAAGGTCAAATTTTCCACCCTCACTCTCACCGGTATTGCTCTCTCATGGTGGAACACGTATGTACAATCAGTGGGTATCGATGAAGCCCACACACTCACTTGGACCGAATTAAGAGAAAGAATGATCACCGAATACTTTCCGCGCGATGAGACTCGAAGGCTCGAACAGGGGCTAAGAAATTTACAAACGGTCCGGAATGACCTCGAAGCTTATAATCAACGGTTTGCTGAACTAGTCTTAATGTGTCCAAACCTCATGACTCTCGAGTCCCTAAGAGTTGAACTTTACATGGATGGCCTTCCGAAGAGCATTCAACACAGGGTAATGTCATCCAAACCCACCAACCTACAAGAGGCTTTAACGATGGCTGGCCAATCTATAGAAACGGTGGATGAAATTGAAGCACCGGCACCAACGGCCGAGGACCAACCGGGTAACAACAAAAGAAAATGGGAAGCCTCTCAATCCAGCAACTACAACAGCAACAACTTTGCCAAGGAACCTTTCACCTCCGTCGGCAAGAAAAGTTATGCTGGAACTCGACCTTTTTGCAACAAATGCCACAAGCATCACTTTGGTGAATGTGGCAAGCTAATTTACCACCGGTGCCAGGGAAGTGGTCATATTGCCAAATATTGTGGAAGTACTGCCCCCGTCAGTCAAAAGGGACCCAACACACAAAAGCCGGGTGTTTGTTTCGAATGTGGCCAACCGGGTCATTTTAGGAATGCATGTCCAACGAAGAAAGCCAACCCCAACACACGCGGCCGAACTTCCAACATTAGCACCGAGGATGCTCGAGACGACATGAACTAGTCACGGGTACGTTTCTTCTTAACAACTCCTATACTTCATGTTTATTCGATTCGGATGTCGATAAATGTTTTGTATCCAAGGCTTTGGAGCCTACTATTTGCACTCCACCACCCCCTAGATATTACTTAGGCCATTCAAGTGACCAATGGAAAACTATTGCGTACCGACAAATTTATCGGAGAGTGTACGTCAAACTTATTAGGTAGGTAATTTGAACTTTGATTTGACATCTATAGAACTAGGGAGACCAAAACCTATACGTTAGGAAGGGAATGTTTTCCCCACATATATGTGATTTTAGTGAACTAAATAAATTGACGGTTAAGAACCGATATCCTCTTCCTCGCATCGATGACCTCTTTGATCAACTACAAGGGTCTTGTGTGTATTCAAAAATCGATCTCCGCTCGGGTTATCATCAATTAAGGGTTAAGGGGGAAGATGTCTCCAAAACCGCTTTCCGGACTCGTTATGGTAGTTATGAATTCCTTGTCATGCCATTTGGTCTCACTAACGCACCGGCGGTGTTCATGGATCTTATGAACCGCGTGTGCAAACCGTATCTTGACAAATTCGTTATCGTGTTCATCGATGATATTTTAGTCTATTCAAAAAGCAAAAAAGAACACGAGGAACACCTCCGACTTGTGCTTGAACTTCTAAGACAAGAACGACTTTATGCCAAATTCTCCAAGTGTGAATTTTGGTTGAAGGAAGTTCAATTTCTTGGTCATGTTGTAAGCGATCAAGGTATTAAAGTCGATCCCACGAAAATCGAAGCCATTAGTAAATGGGAGACTCCTACTACTCCTACTCACATTCGTCAATTCTTGGGTCTCGCCGGGTACTATCGTAGATTCATCGAAAACTTCTCTTTGGTTGCGCGTCCTCTAACTGCATTAACTCACAAGGGAAAGAAATTCATTTGGGCGACCGAGCAAGAATCCGCGTTTCAGATCTTGAAAACGAAGCTAACCACCGCTCCTATCTTGTCACTTCCCGAAGGCAATGATGACTTTGTTGTATATTGCGATGCCTCGAAACATGGTTTTGGGTGTGTATTGATGCAACGAACGAAAGTCATTGCTTATGCTTCTCGACAACTCAAAATTCATGAACGAAACTACACGACGCATGATCTCGAACTCGGAGCCGTTGTCTTCACACTTAAAATGTGGAGACACTATCTTTATGGAACCAAGAGTACTATCTTCACCGATCACAAAAGTCTCCAACACATTTTCGATCAAAAGCAACTAAACATGAGACAACGACGGTGGATTGAAACTTCGAACGATTACGATTGCGAGCTTCGTTACCATCCCGGGAAGGCAAACGTAGTAGCCGATGCCTTGAGTCGAAAAGAAAGAGCGGTGCCTCTTCATGTCCGAGCTTTAAACATCACCATTCACAGCAACCTCAATAGTCAAATTCGGGTAGCCCAAGATGAGGCTCTCAAGGATGAAAACCTTTCACACGAGCTCTTGAACATTCTCGTCTCTCGATTCGAAATTAGGGAGACCGGACTCCGATTTTTCGCCGGAAGAATTTGGGTACCTAGTTATGGGGACTTGCGAAGCCTTATTTTAGACGAAGCCCATAAGTCAAGATATTCGATTCACCCCGGTGCCAATAAGATGTACCACGACCTTAAACAACTATATTGGTGGCCGAACATCAAAAGGGACGTAGCTACTTATGTTTCCAAGTGTTTGACATGTTCCAAAGTCAAAGCCGAACACCAAAGACCGTCCGGACTACTTCAACAACCCGAGATCCCGCAATGGAAGTGGGAAAGAATAACGATGGATTTTATCACCAAACTACCAAAAATGACGGGCGGTTATGATACCATTTGGGTTATTGTTGACCGTCTCACCAAATCCGTATACTTCCTTGCCATGAAATAAACGGACAAAATGGAGAAACTTGCACAACTTTACATTAAGGAGATCGTAGCCCGACACGGTGTACCTTTATCGATTATCTCCGACCGAGATGGCCGTTTCGTTTCTAGATTTTGGCGTACATTGCAAGAAGCGTTGGGAACGCGTTTAGACATGAGCACCGCATATCATCCTCAAACCGATGGACAAAGCGAACGTACAATTCAAACCTTGGAGGACATGTTACGAGCTTGCGTGGTTGATTTTGGAAAAGCTTGGGACAAGCACTTACCTCTCGCCGAGTTCTCTTACAACAATAGTTATCACGCGAGTATTAAAGCCGCACCTTTTGAAGCGCTATACGGCCGAAAATGTCGTTCACCTCTTTGTTGGGCCGAGGTAGGCGACGTGCAAATCACCGGACCCGAACTCATTCACGAAACCACCGAGAAAATCGTTCAAATCCGAGATAGGCTTAGGACGGCCCGAAGTCGTCAAAAGAGCTATACCGACAAACGACGCAACGATCTTGAATTTCAAGTCGGTGACCGAGTAATGTTAAAAGTCGCACCTTGGAAGGGTGTAATCCGTTTTGGGAAACGCGGGAAGCTAAATCCGCGGTATATTGGTCCTTTCGAAATCTTGGAGCGTATTGGAAACGTTGCTTATCGTTTAGATCTTCTGCCTCAATTGAACTCCGTTCATCCTACCTTCCATGTATTTAACTTGAAAAAGTGTCTTGCCGAACCCGATATCGTCATTCCTCTCGAGGAACTTACTATTGATGACAAATTTCATTTTATGGAGGAACCGGTTGAAATTGTGGACACCTCCGTCAAGACATTGAAACAAAGCCGAATCCCGATTGTTAAAGTCCGTTGGAACGCCAAAAGGGGACCCGAGTTTACTTGGGAAAGACAAGATCAAATGCAAAGGAAGTATCCTCATCTATTCGTGAATTCGGAAACGCAAGATCTCGAGGAAGAAACAACGACTACTACACCTACTTAAATTTCGGGACGAAATTTCTTTTAAGGAGTAGGTAATGTAACATCCCGCCTTTTTCCATTTACTTTTCTGTTATACTAATATAAAGTCCGTTATATGTTTATAACATCTCCCGTTGATACGCGTTTTAAATTATCTCGTTTAGGTAATTCACGCACCCGAACGAAAGTTGAGGGACTAAACTTGACAAGGGATCAAACCCTTGACTAGGTCAAAGGGTCAAACCCCTTTCACCCATTCATTATCATCTCCATCTCTCTCTCTTTCTCTCTAGCAAGAACACACACCCAATTTCCAAATTCATTCAATCATCATCTAAATTCAATCTAGGAGGCTTACAACAAAATAAATTAAATATTCGTGATCCTCTCTTCATCCTCTTCATTTTGGTACCAACTTCATCTCGTTTGGGTAACATTTCTAAAACTCTAGATTTCTCTAAATTCGTGTTTTTGACTTGAAATGGTGTTAGTTAGTGTCTATGGCTCATTGTGATGTTGTGTATGTAATTTGTATGCTCGATCTCGTTGTTTTAGTATAACTAGCATGAACTTGACTTTTGGTGTGTTGTTCTTGAATTTTGGATGATCATATGTTGTTAGATGTTAAAAGTTCATGTTCTAATTGTGTTCCTAGTATCACTAGCTTCAATTTGATGTGTAGGTTGATTAAGAAAACTTCAAAAGCATGATTATTGATTTTGAGATGTTTGACTAGGGTTTGATGGTTCTTGACATGAATTTTTAGATGCTTGAATGCCATGGAATGTTAATTGTTAGTGTTTAGTTGTAACGTATGCCTCATTACCTTCAAAACGGCATATCATATGTGAGAATTGGATTCCCGAAACTCAAAATGCATTTGATGAACTTGAAAATTTGAAAATAGACTTTTATTGATCACTTGACGAGAAATATGTTGTTGAAAATGATGTTTTTGATTGATGATACATGTTTAGTTGTGTTCCTTGTCAAAAGAGCTTTCCAACGGTATAAGATACGCCTTCTAGTTGTTTACGGTTTGCGTTTTATGGTTGTTTGAAGTTTTGACCAAGACTTGAACATTTGAAACTGACCAGGTACCAGGCCACGCCTAATGTCGCGGCGCGACACCTCTGGCCGCGACGCGGCATATGCCGTGGTCAGGTTCTGACCTCCATGTCCAAAATACGAAAAATGTTTGGCATACTACGGACCTCCGATTCACATGAAACTTGTTCTAACATGCTCATATATGATTAAAAACCTCAGAAAAATAGTTCGGGACCCGACCCGAACATGTTGACTTTTTCGTTGACTTTGACCCGACCAAGTTGACTTTTAATCAAACTTAACCAAATATTTGTGCAATCGTTCTAACATGTTTTTATACTTGTACCTTGCATGAAACATGACAATTTGATTCACATGCTATTATGATCGAGTCTTAACGAGCCATAGGACTAATTGAACATCTTTGACCTATCGTGTTTACCGTTATTGATACAACCTATTGTTTAGGTCAAGACTAGCATTGTTCTTTGCACACGTTTACTTGTTGAAGTACTTTACTACTCGTGCACTCAAGGTGAGATCATAGTCCCACTTTTACTCTTTTTGAACTTACATTTGGGATGAGAAAACATAAACATTTCTTTACTAAGTGAACACAAGTACAGGAAAACAAACATTCTACATACGAGTTTAGAACAAAATCCTCAATTCGATTATCATTAGTTACACTTGCCGGGTGTAAGCGAGAACTTATGTTGTATGGATCCATATGGGTTTGACAAACCCTCATTCAAACGGTTCGCTACCGTTTACGAATGAAATATATTTTCGAGAAACAGTGTATGTTCTAGCACTAAGTGATGGGGTTCAATGGAAGGAATGTTAAGAATTGATAATTGGGTGCTCGTGAAACAAACTTTTGGAATGTATTACTATTATTTCATTGATGCAAATCTTGTGGTTCACTTGTACTTACTTACTTAAACCTATGATTTCACCAACGTTTTCGTTGACAGATTTCTATGTTTTTCTCAGGTCCTTGAACGATACATGATACATGCTTCCGCTCATTATTTTGATACTTGCATTGGATGTCGAGTATATATGCATACATGGAGCGTCTTTTGGATACTTTTAAATTGTGTCGCATAAGTTTCATTTGTACTTAAAACTTTGTATCATAACTTGTGGTGGAACTATTCTTGTAAACTTTGAACAATCTTTACATTTGAAATGAATGCGACATATCTTT
Source organism: Rutidosis leptorrhynchoides (assembly GCF_046630445.1). Taxonomy (NCBI): domain Eukaryota; kingdom Viridiplantae; phylum Streptophyta; class Magnoliopsida; order Asterales; family Asteraceae; genus Rutidosis; species Rutidosis leptorrhynchoides. Next base: position 346,465,662 of record NC_092342.1, on the reverse strand, counting down.
TGGTCAAACGTTGTTTTAAAGACTTATGACCACGTAACGGGACCTAAGTAGACGGCGCCGTCAATGACGATTTGGTCGGGTCGCTACAGATGGTATCAGAGCGTTGGTTGTAGGGATTTAGAGTTCATTGGTGTCAACCCCGAGTCATAGGGTACATTAGTGAGTCTAGACTACAACCGGCATATAGACTTGGAGTAGGAATTACTTGACTACTTGTGCATTTATACTCGATCTCTTCTATTCACATCTAACTCTTATTCTACCTTAATCTCACGTGGTTGATTTGATTGACACGCCACCTTGACTATATGAAATGATGTCGAATGCACATATGAATCAGGGTAATATAATTTCCGGGATTATATTACGGTGACTCATATGAACATTCCGACATTATGACATAAAGAATTTAAGGCGAGTCAAGGAAAAATTTCCTCTTTATCTTGATTTCCATATCACGATTAGTATTATTGATAATACTAAACAACGGTATTCTTGTGTCACGAAGGAACAATGGCTCACCAAGGACAACCCAATACTCCTTCCGAAACTCTCGAACAAGCTCTTCAACGAATGATAACCACCGCCGTGGGTGCGGCCGTGGCCGATCACTTTTCCAACAACAATAATCATGAAGCTGGTAATTCAAACGAGGGGTGCTCCTACAAGAACTTCATGGGGTGCAAACCTCCCACTTTCGATGGAACCGAGGGACCGGTTGCTCTCACCAGATGTTTTGAACAAACGGAAGCCGTTTTTAACATAAGCGGTTGTCGGGACCAAGATAAGGTCAAATTTTCCACCCTCACTCTCACCGGTATTGCTTTCTCATGGTGGAACACGTATGTACAATCAGTGGGTATCGATGAAGCCCACACACTCACTTGGACCGAATTAAGAGAAAGAATGATCACCGAATACTTTCCGCGCGATGAGACTCGAAGGCTCGAACAGGGGCTAAGAAATTTACAAACGGTCCGGAATGACCTCGAAGCTTATAATCAACGGTTTGCTGAACTAGTCTTAATGTGTCCAAACCTCATGACTCTCGAGTCCCTAAGAGTTGAACTTTACATGGATGGCCTTCCGAAGAGCATTCAACACAGGGTAATGTCATCCAAACCCACCAACCTACAAGAGGCTTTAACGATGGCTCGCCAATCTATAGAAACGGTGGATGAAATTGAAGCACCGGCACCAACGGCCGAGGACCAACCGGGTAACAACAAAAGAAAATGGGAAGCCTCTCAATCCAGCAACTACAACAGCAATTCGATTATCATTAGTTACACTTGCCGGGTGTAAGCGAGAACTTATGTTGTATGGATCCATATGGGTTTGACAAACCCTCATTCAAACGGTTCGCTACCGTTTACGAATGAAATATATTTTCGAGAAACAGTGTATGTTCTAGCACTAAGTGATGGGGTTCAATGGAAGGAATGTTAAGCATTGATAATTGGGTGCTCGTGAAACAAACTTTTGGAATGTATTACTATTATTTCATTGATGCAAATCTTGTGGTTCACTTGTACTTACTTACTTAAACCTATGATTTCACCAACATTTTCGTTGACAGATTTCTATGTTTTTCTCAGGTCCTTGAACGATACATGATACATGCTTCCGCTCATTATTTTGATACTTGCATTGGATGTCGAGTATATATGCATACATGGAGCGTCTTTTGGATACTTTTAAATTGTGTCGCATAAGTTTCATTTGTACTTAAAACTTTGTATCATAACTTGTGGTGGAACTATTCTTGTAAACTTTGAACAATCTTTACATTTGAAATGAATGCGACATATCTTTTGGTCAAACGTTGTTTTAAAGACTTATGACCACTTAACGGGACCTAAGTAGACGGCGCCGTCAATGACGATTTGGTCGGGTCGCTACAACTACTACCCGCTTCAGACTTGGACTTCTCCGGTTCATCGATGAGAATCTGATTCATGAGTGTATGAGCCATGCGCATTGCTTCGGGAACATTCGGTGGCTTGGACGAGGTGACATTACCCTTGATGGACTTAGGGAGTCCCCAAAAGTATCTCTCCATACGCTTGAATTCCGGGGTGACCATGGTAGGACACATAAGAGCTAACTCAAGAAACCTCTGATTGTAACCAATGAGATCGTTGCCAACAGCCTTCAATTGCATAAACTCCATTTCCATCTTTTGTATCTCGGTTCTCGGACAATACTCATCAATCATAGCCGCTTTGAACTCCTCCCATGGCGTAGCATACGCCTCATCAATACCTTGTGCCTGAGCCATGGTGTTCCACCACGTAAGGGCGCCATCAGATAGCGTGCAAGAAGCAAATTTGGTTTTGTTAGACTCGGAACAGTTGCTGACTTGGAATACTGATTCAAGCTTTTCAAACCATCTTGTGAGACCAACATGCCCCTCAGTTCCGCTGAAGTTATGTGGTTTACAGCTCTGGAATTCCTTGTAGGTGCACCCGTTTCGAACGGGTTGGATAACCGGCGGTGGTTCAGCTTGAGGGTTCATTTCCGCCAAGGCTGCGGCGACTCGTTCATTAATCATCTCTTCGATTTGAGCTGCTGTGGGTGTGGTTCGTGTGTTTGCCATTGCCCTTCAAAACAAAAGTTTTGACTTAAGTCAAAATCCAGCATACAACATACAATAATACAGTATATAGTAAACAGGAAAACAACACAACGCATGCCAATATAGTAACGCAACTAGGTACAAATACAACAAAACCAACATACAGTAACGTAAATAGAACACTATGCAAGGATTAAACAACGCAAAGTTCCATTAATTAATAAAGAGTTGCATACTTTCGCATAAGTTCGCACATTACATGAGGAAAACATGGAACTACAAACGAGATTACAAAATGAAACCTACTACAAAGCTCTATGGTGACGGTGGGTAAAGGATGTCCAGCACATGGGACATCTGCTCCTCGAGCTCAGTTACCCGAGCACGGAGGATCTCCACCTCCCTCGTTAGTTCCTCAACAGAGGGAGGGGCTGGCAGAGCAGGCGGAGCTGCTGGTGCAGGTGGTGCTGGTGGTGCAGATGGTCCGGCTCTAGAGGTAGATGTTGCACGGCGGTAAGGCTTACGCACGAACGGATCAGCCGGGTAAGGCATGACCCGCTTATGGGCGGTAACCCTACAACGCTGGCCATGTGTGTCAGTGAATGCTCGTCCTCCGTTGATCCCCGGAATGACGGTGCCATAGAAACGGTACCGCTTCTTCGGCGGGGTGGAGGGTGGCTGCACAGGTGCATCATCAGGGTCCTCCTATTCAGAGTCATCGTCACTAGTGTCGTCTGTGGATGAGTCGTCGAATAATGAATCGTCGAAAACAGCTGGAGGTGGCGGCGATCGGCGACCGGTAGTCATGATCCAGTATCTGAAAGGTGGGATCGGTATGACACGTCCATCAGGAAGGCGTCGGCACCAATGTTTATGCTCATTACAGAACGGAACATCCCCGTATTCCCCGGGAATCACAACACCACCGGAGCGGGGCTGTGGCTCCGAGGGTCCTGGGGCAAGTAGAGCTGGAATCTCCGGAGGGTCCTGGGCTCCGTCTGAGGTAACCACTGGGGCAGGTGATAATGCTAAAAACGAACATATATTTCATAGCATTATTCCTTAAGAAAGACAAGCTTTTAGTTGCAATTGTTCTATTTACAAGTGATATTCGTTTAAATATTAAAAGGTGAAGACAAAAGACAGATTCGACGAATTGAAGATGCAAACGACCAAAAAGCTCAAAAGTACAAAATACAATCAAAGAGGTTCCAATTATTGATAAGAAACGTCTCGAAATTACAAGAGTACAAGATTCAAAACGCAAAGTACAAGATATTAAATTGTACGCAAGTACGTTCGAAAATCCGGAACCGGGACCAGAGTCAACTCTCAACGCTCGACGCAAAGGACTAAAAATTACAAGTTAACTATGTATATAAATATAATATAATATATAATTAATTATATATATATTATATTTATAAAATAAATCGTCGGCAAACAAAGAGCCAAATGTGGGTGAGCTGTAAAAACGATCTCCGCGACTCGCAGAGTTTGAAGAAGAAAAGGGCAGCGAGTCGCGGAGCCCCAAAAACTGAAACTCCCTATAAAATCCAACGAATTCTGATCATTTTAAACATATATATCCATCCATCTATCTAAACGTATATATTTATATTTATATTTTAATTTTAATTTTAATTTTAATTTTAATCCTAATAATAAGGGTATGTTAGCGAATGTTGTAAGGGTGTAAGTCGAAATTCTGTCCGTGTAACGCTACGCTATTTTTAATCATTGTAAGTTATGTTCAACCTTTGTAATTTAATGTCTCGTAGCTAAGTTATTATTATGCTTATTTAATCCGAAGTAATCATGATGTTGGGCTAATTATTAAAATTGGGTAATTGGGCTTTGTACCATAATTGGGGTTTGGATAAAAGAACGACACTTGTGGAAATTAGACTATGGGCTATTAATGGGTTTTATATTAACTAAACAATACCTTGTTAATTTAATATACAAACTTATAATTCGACGTATTTATATATAACCACATACGCTTGACTGGGTACGGTGGGCGGGATATCTATAAATACCAATAATTATTCATTTTACCGGACACGGAACTGGATTAATAGTTAATAGACTTGTTGAAACAGGGGTGAATTACATTCAAGGGTAATTGGTATAATTGTTAACAAAGTAGTAAAACCTTGGTTTACACGCAGTCGATAACCTGGTGTATTCATTAAACAAAGTATTAAAACCTTGTTACAATTCGAATCCCCAATTAGTTGGAATATTTGACTTCGGGAATAAGAATAATTTGACGAAGGCTTTCGCTCTTTATATTTATGACTGATGGACTATTATGGACAAATCCGTATGGACATATTAAATAATCCAAGACAAAGAACAATTAACCCATGGGCATAAAACTAAAATCAACACGTCAAACATCATGATTACGGAAGTTTAAATAAGCATAATTCTTTTATTTCATATTTAATTTCCTTTATTTTATATTTAATTGCACTTCTAATTATCGCATTTTTATTTATTATTGTATTTAATTGCACTTTTAATTATCGTACTTTTTAATTATCGCAAGTTTATTTTATCGCACTTTCATTTATTGCAATTTCATTATCGTTATTTACTTTACGCTTTAAATTAAGTCTTGTATTTATTTATTATTTTACATTTGGTTTTAACTGCGACTAAAGTTTTAAAATCGACAAACCGGTCATTAAACGGTAAAAATCCCTCTTTATAATAATAATATTACTTATATATATATATTTGTATTTTTATAAAAGTAAACTAATATAGCGTTAAGCTTTGTTTAAAGATTTTCCCTGTGGAACGAACCGGACTTACTAAAAACTACACTACTGTACGATTAGGTACACTGCCTATAAGTGTTGTAGCAAGGTTTAAGTATATCCATTCAATAAATAAATAAATATCTTGTGTAAAATTGTATCTTATTTAATAGTATTTCCTTGTAAAATTTAATAGTATTTTATATACACCTCGCATAACATCAAGTTATTTTTGGCACCTCTGCCGGGGAACTCTTAAACGCCGAAAGCGCAACGCTAAATATTTAAAAAAAAAAGATTTTTATTTTTAGTTTACTTTTATTAAAATTCACTTTTGTAAAAATACGTTTTTTATTATTCGAAAATATAAAAAGAAAACAAAAATTTATATATATTTTTAAGATTTTGTCAAATATTTAAGTCTTATAAAGTTTCTTTATTTTTATTTTATAAAAATATAAGTTTTATTTAAATATTTTTATTTAAAAAAAGTTAATATATATATATAAATCTATTTTTAAGATATTTTTAAAATTATAAAGTAGTTCTATTTTTATTTTAGTTTTTAAATATAAGTTTTTATTATATAAATATTTTTATTTAAACAGAAAACAGAAAAAAAATATAAAAAAAAAAACGCGTCGAATTTTAAACTGTACCTGAGTTAAAAATTGGAACCCCGCGACTCGCGGAGTTTGCAGCCTCGAATACCGTGACTCGCGGAGCAACTCTGACACCGACAGCAACCCTAATCAGTATTTATTACGGGTAATTATTATTATTAATTTTTAATTAAACCCTAATTAGTTTTGTTAATTTATTATTAAGTTTAGTTTATTTATTTAATTTGTAAATTTAGTTTATTTAGTTTAATTAAATTGTATAATTAATAGTTTTAAAAAATAATTAATATAAAAATAATATTTTTATAAAAATTGTACTTTTTACAACTTTTTGTATATTTTTATATTTTGTCCCTTTTTAATAGTTTTAGCGTAACTTTTGTATTTTTCGCTCGTATTTAGTTTTAATACATAGTTTTTGCCATAGTTATTTTTACTTCTAGATTTTTAGGCTTTGCCGTAGAATTCCTTAAGTGCTTTTTCTTTAGACTAAGATTTAAGTACTTTAGAATTTTGCGACGCCTTTTTAAGTTTTAGTTTCTTTTTAAGTTATTGCCATTTGGGATATAGTTTTTCTTGTAAGCTTTAATATTTTTAGACACCTTTTACTATGTATCAATTATCAATCCAATTAGTAATCTCAATTTGCGATTATAATTTTAAGTTAGTGATAGTAATAAGGTTGGGTTAGTCGAGTGTTTTTAAGTTCTATAAGTCACTCTTTTTCTTTCTTATTTTTATTTTTATATCTTTTTCCAACGCGCTCTTTTTCTTTCTTGTTTCTCGCTATTCTAGTTTTTAGGACATAGATTTTTATTCTACTTCTTATCTAAATTTCTTAAAATTACGAAAATTTATTTTAAGTGGTTAAATTGATAGACATCAAAATTTTCTGGTTCGTAGTAATAGTTGGATTTGTACGTGGACCGGGTTATTGGAGCCAAACAGTCCTCAATTATATTGAGACCAAACGAATTCTGCCCCTCTGCTGCATCTTTTGGCTATTCGAAACGTGGGCAAAATCAGAAAAGTCTATTAATTGGATAACTTATATAATTTTTCTTTCCTTTTTAAAAACTAATAGGATATTCAGTGAATGCACCGAGCAAGACGTTCACCACCTTTTGTACGTTCACCACCTGTAACTAGATCAAGACATTTAGCAAATATTACCGCCGTTGATTTTTCTTTAGAATCGTCATCCAGTCGACCAAGTACTCCAGTTCAAATTTCCGATAATCCATTTTTTGAACCTGACCTCACAATTGAGAATCCGGAGAATATTCAGGGACGATTCATAGATCCTGAACCACTAAATTTTCCTCCGGAACCACCAATAATTCAAACAGAGATTGTTGAGGAACGAACCATTAAATCAGAATCCTCTAGTGATTCCGATTCAACAAATTCAATTATGGAGAATCTGGAACCTTTAAGTATGGAAGACCGAATGAGAACTAAACGCACTGGCCAAGGTCACGCAATTACTCATCCAGACATTAATGCGCCAGATTATGAAATCAAAGGACAAATTCTACACATGGTGACTAATCAATGCCAATTTAGTGGTGCGCCGAAGGAAGATCCAAATGAACATCTTCGTACCTTTAATATGATATGCACTCTATTTAAAATAAGAGAAGTTGAGGATGAACAGATATATCTCATGTTATTTTCCTGGACTTTAAAGGGAGAAGCCAAAGATTGGTTGGAATCGTTACCTGAATGGGCGATTGATACATGGGACGTTTTAGTTGAAAAATTTCTTAAACAATTCTTTCCTGCATCTAAAGCCGTAAGACTTCAAGCAGAAATTGTTACGTTTACACAGAAACCGAATGAAACTCTATATGAGGCGTGGACTAGATTTGGAAAGTTATTAAGAGGATGTCCACAACATGGTTTAGACACCTGTCAAATAGTACAAATATTCTACCAAGGATGCGACATCACTACAAGAAAAGACATAGATATAGCAGCTGGTGGTTCTATTATGAAGAAAACTGAAACTGATGCTCACAAAATTATTGATAACACTGCTTCCCACTCACATGAGTGGCACCAAGAAAAAGATATCGTTAGATCATCTAAAGCAGCTAGAGCCGATTCTAGCCATGACTTAGATTCCATTTCCGCAAAGATAGATGCTGTCGAGAGACGAATGGAAAAGATGACTAAAGATATTCACTCAATACGAATTAGTTGTGAGCAGTGTGGAGGACCACATTTGGCAAAAGATTGTCTCAGTATTGAACTAACAATGGAACAAAGAGAGAATATTTCATACATAAACCAAAGGCCTGGAAATAATTATCAGAATAATTATCAACCGCCAAGACCGATCTACAATCAAAACCAGAACTATAACCGAAATATTCCATACAACAACCAACAAGGTCCTAGCAATCAACAAGTATCCAATAATACTTACAATCAGCAAAGACCTAATTTTCAAAATAAACCACCACAACAAACCGATGATAAAAAGCCGAATTTAGAAGATATGATGACGAAGCTAGTTGAAACTCAAACGCAGTTTTTCACATCTCAAAAACAAACTAATGAACAAAATGCTCAAGCATTTAGAAATCAACAAGCTTCTATTCAAAATCTGGAACAAGAAGTAAGTAACCTAGCAAGGTTAATAGGTGAAAGAAAACCGGGAAGTTTACCTAGTGATACAAATGCTAACCCCCGGAATGAAACAGCTAAAGCCATTACCACAAGAAGTGGTACAACACTTAAACCACCTGAAATACCTGTAACTTCTGATGAAGCTATTCCTACTCCACAAGAACCACAACCTGATCAAGATAAGGAAAAAGAACCGGTAGTTGAAAAGGTTAATGAAGATAACACAGTTAAGGATAAACCTTATGTTAAACCATACCAACCACCACTTCCTTACCCGAGTAAAATGAAGAAAGAGAAACTTGAAGCCGAGCAATCCAAATTCTTGGATATGTTTAAACAGATAAATGTAAATCTTCCTTTCATTGATGTGATTTCAGGAATGCCTAGATATGCTAAATTCTTGAAAGATCTGATCACGAATAGAAAGAAAATGGAAGAACTCTCGGCTGTTACTATGAACGCTAATTGTTCAGCAGTGCTGTTGAATAAGATACCAGAAAAATTATCTGATCCAGGAAGTTTCACAATTCCATGTTTTCTGGGTAGTCTTAGTTCAATAGAAGCATTGGCAGACTTAGGTGCTAGTATAAATTTAATGCCGTATTCACTATACGCTAAACTAGACCTTGGAGAATTGAAACCAACCAGAATAAGTATACAACTAGCCGATCGATCAATAAAATATCTTAGAGGGATAATGGAGAACATGCTAGTTAAAGTTGGTACTTTAGTATTTCCAGTAGATTTTGTTGTTCTGGACATGGAAGAAGATTCTCAAGTTCCTCTCATATTAGGAAGACCATTCTTAAACACGGCTAAAGCAATGATAGACGTGTTCGGTAAGAAATTGACCCTAAGTATAGAGGACGAGAGTGTTACCTTTTCAGTTGATAGAGCAATGCAACAACCACAATCTGCAGATGATACATATTATTATATTCAAACTATAGATGCACATGCAGAATTGTTAGAAGAATTTCCAGAATTACAAGGAACAGGAGAATGTTCTTTAGGAGAAGGAACAGAACAAATTGATGAAGCTGAAATGTTAGCTACACTAATAGCTAATGGATATGAACCAACAACAGAAGAAATTCAAATGCTAAAAGAAGAAGACAGATATCGATATAAATCATCGATAGAAGAACCTCCGAAATTAGAGTTAAAGCCATTTCCAAACCATTTGGAATACGCTTATTTACATGGTGAATCTGAATTATCTGTAATAATATCGTCTTCTCTTACTGAAAATGAGAAATCACAACTCATTTCTGTGTTGAAAGCTCATAAACCAGCCATTGCATGGAAGATTCATGATATTAAAGGAATAAGTCCTTCGTATTGCACACATAAAATCCTTATGGAAGAAGGTCATAAAACGTATGTGCAACACCAACGAAGACTAAATCCTAATATGCAAGATGTAGTTAAAAAAGAAATTATTAAACTGCTAGACGCAGGTCTAATTTATCCAATTTCTGATAGTCCATGGGTAAGCCCAGTTCAATGCGTGCCTAAGAAGGGTGGCATGACTGTCATTACAAATGAGAAAAATGAGCTTATTCCTACTAGGACTGTAACAGGATGGCGTGTATGTATTGATTATAGAAAATTAAATGACGCCACCAGAAAAGATCACTTTCCCTTACCTTTCATTGATCAAATGTTGGAAAGATTAGCCGGAAATAGTTACTATTGTTTTCTAGATGGATTTTCCGGATATTTTCAAATTCCAATAGCACCCGAAGATCAAGAGAAAACCACATTCACGTGCCCTTATGGTACTTTTGCTTACAAACGCATGCCATTTGGACTTTGCAACGCCCCTGCAACCTTTCAAAGGTGTATGATGGCGATTTTTCATGACATGATAGAAGAATGCATGGAAGTTTTCATGGATGACTTTTCAATCATGGTTAAAGAAGGCATCGTTCTTGGACATAAAATTTCAAAAGAAGGAATTGAAGTGGATAGAGCTAAAGTAGATGTAATTGCTAAACTTTCACATCCCACCAATGTTAGAGGAGTTAGGAGTTTTCTAGGGCATGCCGGTTTTTACCAACGTTTCATAAAAGATTTTTCTAAAATTGCCACTCCTATGAATAAACTCCTAGAAAAGGATGCTCCATTCATCTTTTCAGATGAATGTATCAAATCTTTTAATATTCTTAAAAAGAAACTCACTAATGCGACGATCATGATAACACCAAATTGGAATCTACCGTTTGAATTAATGTGCGATGCAAGTGATTTTGCAATGGGAGCCGTTTTAGGACAAAAGATTGAAAAACGATTTCAACCTATATATTATGCCAGTAAGACGTTACAAGGAGCACAAACGAACTATACAACTACTGAAAAAGAACTCCTTGCTATTGTCTTTGCTTTTGACAAATTTCGATCATATCTCGTTCTAGCAAAAACGGTGGTCTATACCGACCATTCTGCTCTTAGATACCTATTTTCAAAACAAGATGCCAAACCAAGATTAATCTGTTGGATCTTACTCTTACAAGAGTTCGATATTGAAATCCGAGATAAAAGAGGAGCAGAAAATCTCGCCGCTGATCATCTTTCTCGTCTTGAAAATCCCGAGTTAGAAGTTCTAAATGAATCGGCCATACAAGACAACTTTCCTGATGAATATCTATTGAAGATAGATTATAATGAAATTCCATGGTTTGCAGACTATGCAAACTACTTAGTATGTGGATTCCTTGAAAAAGGATTATCGTACCAAAAACGAAAGAAATTCTTCAGTGATATAAAACACTATTTCTGGGAAGATCCATATCTGTTTAAAAGTTGTCCAGATGGAATAATACGCCGATGTGTATTTGGAGATGAAGCTAGTAAAATTTTAAACCATTGTCACACAGGACCAACAGGAGGGCATTATGGGCCTCAACTAACAGCAAGAAAAGTTTACGTTGCTGGATTCTATTGGCCTACAATTTACAAAGACGCACACCTTCTTTGCAAATCCTGTGATGCTTGTCAAAGGGCCGGAAAAATAAGTCAACGTGATGAAATGCCACAAAATGTCATTCAAGTATGTGAAGTATTTGACATTTGGGGTATTGACTTTATGGGTCCATTTCCAAAATCTCATAATAATCTCTATGTTCACGTAGCCATTGATTATGTATCTAAATGGGTGGAAGCACAAGCTCTCCCAACTAACGATGCACGAGTTGTAGTCAACTTTTTAAAACGTCTTTTTGCAAGGTTTGGAACACCGAAAGCTTTAATAAGTGATCGGGGTACTCATTTCTGTAATAATCAACTTGAGAAATTTCTTAAAAGATATGGAGTAACTCATAAAATCTCCACCGCATATCATCCACAAACAAGTGGACAAGTTGAAAATACCAACCGAGCTTTAAAACGTATTCTAGAGAAAACCGTAGGATCAAATCCGAAGGAATGGTCCATTAAATTGGAGGATGCACTCTGGGCTTTTAGAACAGCCTACAAAACTCCAATTGGAACCAAACCTTTTAGACTCGTTTACTGAAAAGCATGTCATCTTCCAGTAGAAATTGAACACAAAGTGTTTTGGGCTTTGAAGACATGTAATCTTGATTTACATGAAGCTGGACGTCTACGATTAAGTCAACTAAACGAATTAGAAGAATTAAGACATGAAGCATACGAAAATTCGTTAATCTATAAAGAAAGAACGAAGAAATGGCATGATAAAACAATCAGAAGTTTAAAAGAATTTAAAGAAGGAGACAGAGTTCTTCTTTTCAATTCACGATTCAAGCTATTTCCTGGAAAATTGAAATCAAGATGGTCTGGACCATTCATAGTCAAAAGAGTTTTCCCATACGGAACGATAGAATTAATAAATTCAAATGGGATTGAATTTAGAGTTAATGGTCACAGAGTTAAACATTACATACATGGTCCGATGGAAGTTGACAATGAAGTTAATCACAATTTCGATACCACAGCTAACTAAGTATAGGGGGTTTATGTATTTCTGTTAGAGTTAGATTGTCTGTTTTCGTGTAGTTCTCGAAAATGGAACCCGAATGGTTTTTTCCTAGCAGACCCTAAAGAACTAGTCTTCTCCCCCCATTCTGAATTTTTATTTTTTTAGGTTTTTACAAAATAAAGACTGCCTGTGAACTAAACCATGGTCTAATGCTACACGCTTTGATCACTAAACGTAATAATGACACACTTCCGAGTGAAATAGTATCAGTAATCAGAGAAAGATTGGACGGAGTAAGAAAAGAATCCAGATGCGAAGATAATAAGTTACAATTTGGTAAAGGAAAATCAAAATCCGCAGCGAAAAGAAGAGCACGACACCTAGAAAGATGTCACAAATGCGGAAAATGGTCACATGGAGGTAAATGTTCAAATAATCAAACCTATTCAAACACCGAATTTGTTACTTTATGCAGAGACGGACCGTTCATATGTTTAGAAGAAAAAACACTGAATGCTCGAGGTTACGCCTATGTAGCTATGGAAAACCAATTAAACCGACTATCTTATGAATGGGATAGATCATATAACTAAGAATACTATCTCACAGGTAAGTCTGTACAGTTTTTATTTTTTATTTTTATTTTTAACCTTTTGATAATAAACGCTAATTTGTTCGCTATAAAGTATTAAATTGGTATTGAATAAAATTAGGTTTGGCGACCGAAATTATTGATATCATTCAAAAATTTATTACATCACTGCGAAATTTAACGTTTATTCTTAAGGTATAAATATCTTTAATCAATCAACCCAAAATATTTCAAAAATTCGTCATGAGTTAAATTAGGTCTTGGAACTGAAATTACTTTACCGAAAAGAGGGGCGCATATTTTTGATAATATTTGATTGATTAAAGTGGGATAAAAGTCAAAAAGATTTTTAATTTTATTTTTACCATATTTTTAAAATTAATATATAAATCTTAAATTAATATTGTAAACTTTGTAAAATCAATATATTTAAAATTATAAATATTTGAAAAATATAATATAAGTTTGGTGTGAATTTATAATATGAATTTTTAAATTAAGTTTGGTGTGAATTTTTAATTTTTAAAATATGAATTTTTAATTTTATGCATTTCAAATTTTAAGTTTGGTGTGAATTTTTAATATTAATTTTGAATTTTATATTTAAGTTGTGTGAATTTAAAAACAAAAATTTACTTTATCTTATTAAGTTAAAAATATGATTTTTAAAAAATTCGTCGTAAGTTGAAGACTAGGTCTTTGAACCGAAATTGCTTTACCCGAGGGAGGGACGAGAACTTTTATTATCATTATTTTTAATCTTATTGAATTAAAGTATGCCAAAAACATTAAAAAAATCAAAAAATCTTAGCTTTTAAAACAATCGCTACAAAAAGACAAATTTTAAAATTTTGTCGAAGGACGGACTAGGACATCGATCCGAAACGACCTCGTCCTAAATAACAAAGGAAAACAAAATTTTAAATTTATTTTATATTTGTTTATTAAGTTAAGATTTTATTTAAAAAAAAAAAAAAACCAAACACCGCGACTCGCGGTGTTTGAGGTTACCAAACCCCGCGACTCGCGGGAGGACCAAAATACAGGAAAAAATAAAATCGAGCTGAACTGATCAGTCCACACCACAACTCAAACATACAGCGAAAATAAACCCGAAAAAACCCGAGAAAACACCCCCAAAATCACAATTTTTAACCGTTAACATCAAATCTTTTACTAAAATCATGTTAAGAAGGATGCTATCAAGGAATTACTCAAGAAAAACGGTAAATTTCTACACCTAAACACCATTTAATCCGAAAATTAGTGTTCTTGAGCAATTTTATACCCAATTCGATTTTGATGCTTTTAAGTGTAATTATGCTTAAATTGCTTATGTATTATGCTTGTATAACCTAGATTGATGCTATTTAACATGATTAGAAGCCTTAAACTTCAAATTTTGAATAATCTAGGGTTTGTGTTCTTGAGCAATTTGGGGCTTTTTGATATAAACAGGTTATGGCCGATTTTTGTCATGAATTGTTGCTAAATTAAGAAGTGTAACATGTTTAGGTAGTTAAATGATCCAAACTTTGAGCCTAAGCATGATTTTGAGAATTAAAGTGGACTTTTTCAAGTCTAAAATTCATGAACTTGATATTTTGATAAATAATGCCATTTGAAACTTGTTTAATTACTAGTAATGATTATTTTGACATGTTATTTGAATTGAATGCTTATGAACTTGGCGAACATTTTCGTATATGCTTATTTGAAAAAGTGTAGATTTGATAAAAATATAAAAATGAGCATAAGTTTGATATAAATTGGACATGTCTTTGTAATTATTTTGATTAATGATTTTGCTGACACTAATGCATATTTGGATGCACAAAAATTGTGTTTGATGTGTTTTGCAGACCGAAAGGGGTGAATCTTCATCCCAAGCTCGCAATGCTCCTCCTGAGAATGCGGACCAACAGGAGGTGGATAACTACTACAAGCAAGATATACCTCATCCAGTAATGACATTTTCTGATATGCACTTGGAAGATTTGCACCCAAACTTGAGATTTGACAGACGTTGGATAGATTATCCAAAATACCAACGGGGATTGCATACTCTTCATTCTAAAGCTGTTGAGGTACCTAGGGTCATAGAATGGGGACCATTAGAAGCTGTAGAATTGGCCGGGCCAATTAGGGAATTACTTGCACAGAGGTATGGTAATTCTACTTTTAACGACTGGGTACGTTTATTCACCATGCGTAGACCTGTATATAAAGTATGGTGTGAAGAATTGTTGTGTAGTATAGAGTTAAATGATCGGGTAGCTAGTATTACCGATCGATCTTTTATTAGATTTTTGTTAGGAGGTTCGATGCGCCACATGTCTTTATTAGACATGGCTCAGGCTTTACGTATATATACGCCTGAGGAGTTAGCATCTGCCGATTGTAGAGGGTTGATACTAAATGGTAGAAAGATAGATGAGAATTTTGATACACATGGTGTATGGAGTCAGATGACTAGCCATCACCGATTTAAAGGGGGGAATTACTCTTATTTGGATATAGATAGAGCAGAGTTAAGAGTAATACATAGGTTTTTAGCGAACTCGATTACACAAAGAGGTAAGAATAAGGAAAAGGTAAATGAACAGGATTTGTTTTACCATATGTGTATTCGAGACCCACAAAGCGCTGTAAGTATACCTTATTGTGTGGGTTATTATTTATCAGCTATGGTTAGGGGGATGAGACCGCATAGCATAATAGGAGGTGGTATATTTATTACTTTGATTGCTGAGTATCTCAATGTGGATATAAGTCGGGGGGATTATTAGTCGAAGAACCAGAACCCCAAGATACAATAGGTTTAAATTTATACCATGGTGCTAAAGTTTTGAAGAGGCGAAATAACGCCGCAGTACGATATAATGGTAGACATCCACAGGTTGAGAGAAACCAACAGCAAGGTAATGTAGGAGGGGGAAATGAAATGCAAGAAATGCAAAGGTTTATAGCTTCACAGGAGTACGAAAATGCTAGACATAGAGCATTTGAAGATTGGCAAGTTCATCAAAACCAAATCATAGCTTATTGCCAATATATAGGTAGAAACTATATTCCTACTCCAACGTCCATATTCCCTCCCTGGTCTATAGAGATGCAACCACCGTATCCTACGTATAACCCTGTCGAAGCATTCTATAGCACATACGGTTTTGCATGGAACCCCTACTGGTATCAGTATCATCCCTAGTCTACTTAGTTTTATTTATTTTATAATTTGTAATGTTGATACATTTAATACTTATGTTAATATTGTAATAGTTTTTATAATTTTCTAACTTTTATTATTAGATTTTAATAATTGTTGAATGTGGGGTAATATACCAAACTTCAAAAATATGTATATATGTTTGCAGTTTATCTTATGTATATATGTGTCCAAACCTCATGACTCTCGAGTCCCTAAGAGTTGAACTTTACATGGATGGCCTTCCGAAGAGCATTCAACACAGGGTAATGTCATCCAAACCCACCAACCTACAAGAGGCTTTAACGATGGCTCGCCAATCTATAGAAACGGTGGATGAAATTGAAGCACCGGCACCAACGGCCGAGGACCAACCGGGTAACAACAAAAGAAAATGGGAAGCCTCTCAATCCAGCAACTACAACAGCAATTCGATTATCATTAGTTACACTTGCCGGGTGTAAGCGAGAACTTATGTTGTATGGATCCATATGGGTTTGACAAACCCTCATTCAAACGGTTCGCTACCGTTTACGAATGAAATATATTTTCGAGAAACAGTGTATGTTCTAGCACTAAGTGATGGGGTTCAATGGAAGGAATGTTAAGCATTGATAATTGGGTGCTCGTGAAACAAACTTTTGGAATGTATTACTATTATTTCATTGATGCAAATCTTGTGGTTCACTTGTACTTACTTACTTAAACCTATGATTTCACCAACATTTTCGTTGACAGATTTCTATGTTTTTCTCAGGTCCTTGAACGATACATGATACATGCTTCCGCTCATTATTTTGATACTTACATTGGATGTCGAGTATATATGCATACATGGAGCGTCTTTTGGATACTTTTAAATTGTGTCGCATAAGTTTCATTTGTACTTAAAACTTTGTATCATAACTTGTGGTGGAACTATTCTTGTAAACTTTGAACAATCTTTACATTTGAAATGAATGCGACATATCTTTTGGTCAAACGTTGTTTTAAAGACTTATGACCACTTAACGGGACCTAAGTAGACGGCGCCGTCAATGACGATTTGGTCGGGTCGCTACAACTACTACCCGCTTCAGACTTGGACTTCTCCGGTTCATCGATGAGAATCTGATTCATGAGTGTATGAGCCATGCGCATTGCTTCGGGAACATTCGGTGGCTTGGACGAGGTGACATTACCCTTGATGGACTTAGGGAGTCCCCAAAAGTATCTCTCCATACGCTTGAATTCCGGGGTGACCATGGTAGGACACATAAGAGCTAACTCAAGAAACCTCTGATTGTAACCATCGAGATCATTGCCAACAGCCTTCAATTGCATAAACTCCATTTCCATCTTTTGTATCTCGGTTCTCGGACAATACTCATCAATCATAGCCGCTTTGAACTCCTCCCATGGCGTAGCATACGCCTCATCAATACCTTGTGCCTGAGCCATGGTGTTCCACCACGTAAGGGCGCCATCAGATAGCGTGCAAGAAGCAAATTTGGTTTTGTTAGACTCGGAACAGTTGCTGACTTGGAATACTGATTCAAGCTTTTCAAACCATCTTGTGAGACCAACATGCCCCTCAGTTCCGCTGAAGTTATGTGGTTTACAGCTCTGGAATTCCTTGTAGGTGCACCCGTTTCGAACGGGTTGGATAACCGGCGGTGGTTCAGCTTGAGGGTTCATTTCTGCCAAGGCTGCGGCGACTCGTTCATTAATCATCTCTTCGATTTGAGCTGCTGTGGGTGTGGTTCGTGTGTTTGCCATTGCCCTTCAAAACAAAAGTTTTGACTTAAGTCAAAATCCAGCATACAACATACAATAATACAGTATATAGTAAACAGGAAAACAACACAACGCATGCCAATATAGTAACGCAACTAGGTACAAATACAACAAAACCAACATACAGTAACGTAAATAGAACACTATGCAAGGATTAAACAACGCAAAGTTCCATTAATTAATAAAGAGTTGCATACTTTCGCATAAGTTCGCACATTACATGAGGAAAACATGGAACTACAAACGAGATTACAAAATGAAACCTACTACAAAGCTCTATGGTGACGGTGGGTAAAGGATGTCCAGCACATGGGACATCTGCTCCTCGAGCTCAGTTACCCGAGCATGGAGGATCTCCACCTCCCTCGTTAGTTCCTCGACAGAGGGAGGGGCTGGCAGAGCAGGCAGAGCTGCTGGTGCAGGTGGTGCTGGTGGTGCAGATGGTCCGGCTCTAGAGGTAGATGTTGCACGGCGGTAAGGCTTACGCACGAACGGATCAGCCGGGTAAGGCACGACCCGCTTATGGGCGGTAACCCTACAACGCTGGCCATGTGTGTCAGTGAATGCTCGTCCTCCGTTGATCCCCGGAATGACGGTGCCATCGAAACGGTACCGCTTCTTCGGCGGGGTGGAGGGTGGCTGCACAGGTGCATCATCAGGGTCCTCCTATTCAGAGTCATCGTCACTAGTGTCGTCTGTGGATGAGTCGTCGAATAATGAATCGTCGAAAACAGCTGGAGGTGGCGGCGATCGGCGACCGGTAGTCATGATCCGGTATCTGAAAGGTGGGATCGGTATGACACGTCCATCAGGAAGGCGTCGGCACCAATGTTTATGCTCATTACAGAACGGAACATCCCCGTATTCCCCGGGAATCACAACACCACCGGAGCGGGGCTGTGGCTCTGAGGGTCCTGGGGCAAGTAGAGCTGGAATCTCCGGAGGGTCCTGGGCTCCGTCTGAGGTAACCACTGGGGCAGGTGATAATGCTAAAAACGAACATATATTTCATAGCATTATTCCTTAAGAAAGACAAGCTTTTAGTTGCAATTGTTCTATTTACAAGTGATATTCGTTTAAATATTAAAAGGTGAAGACAAAAGACAGATTCGACGAATTGAAGATGCAAACGACCAAAAAGCTCAAAAGTACAAAATACAATCAAAGAGGTTCCAATTATTGATAAGAAACGTCTCGAAATTACAAGAGTACAAGATTCAAAACGCAAAGTACAAGATATTAAATTGTACGCAAGTACGTTCGAAAATCCGGAACCGGGACCAGAGTCAACTCTCAACGCTCGACGCAAAGGACTAAAAATTACAAGTTAACTATGTATATAAATATAATATAATATATAATTAATTATATTAATTATATATATATTATATTTATAAAATAAATCGTCGGCAAACAAAGAGCCAAATGTGGGTGAGCTGTAAAAACGATCTCCGCGACTCGCAGAGTTTGAAGAAGAAAAGGGCAGCGAGTCGCGGAGCCCCAAAAACTGAAACTCCCTATAAAACCCAACGAATTCTGATCATTTTAAACATATATATCCATCCATCTATCTAAACGTATATATTTATATTTATATTTTAATTTTAATTTTAATTTTAATTTTAATCCTAATAATAAGGGTATGTTAGCGAATGTTGTAAGGGTGTAAGTCGAAATTCTGTCCGGGTAACGCTACGCTATTTTTAATCATTGTAAGTTATGTTCAACCTTTGTAATTTAATGTCTCGTAGCTAAGTTATTATTATGCTTATTTAATCCGAAGTAATCATGATGTTGGGCTAATTATTAAAATTGGGTAATTGGGCTTTGTACCATAATTGGGGTTTGGATAAAAGAACGACACTTGTGGAAATTAGACTATGGGCTATTAATGGGTTTTATATTAACTAAACAATACCTTGTTAATTTAATATACAAACTTATAATTCGACGTATTTATATATAACCACATACGCTTGACTGGGTACGGTGGGCGGGATATCTATAAATACCAATAATTATTCATTTTACCGGACACGGAACTGGATTAATAGTTAATAGACTTGTTGAAACAGGGGTGAATTACATTCAAGGGTAATTGGTGTAATTGTTAACAAAGTAGTAAAACCTTGGTTTACACGCAGTCGATAACCTAGTGTATTCATTAAACAAAGTATTAAAACCTTGTTACAATTCGAATCCCCAATTAGTTGGAATATTTGACTTCGGGAATAAGAATAATTTGACGAAGGCTTTCGCTCTTTATATTTATGACTGATGGACTATTATGGACAAATCCGTATGGACATATTAAATAATCCAGGACAAAGAACAATTAACCCATGGGCATAAAACTAAAATCAACACGTCAAACATCATGATTACGGAAGTTTAAATAAGCATAATTCTTTTATTTCATATTTAATTTCCTTTATTTTATATTTAATTGCACTTCTAATTATCGCATTTTTATTTATTATTGTATTTAATTGCACTTTTAATTATCGTACTTTTTAATTATCGCAAGTTTATTTTATCGCACTTTCATTTATCGCAATTTCATTATCGTTATTTACTTTACGCTTTAAATTAAGTCTTGTATTTATTTATTATTTTACATTTGGTTTTAACTGCGACTAAAGTTTTAAAATCGACAAACCGGTCATTAAACGGTAAAAACCCCTCTTTATAATAATAATATTACTTATATATATATTTGTATTTTTATAAAAGTAAACTAATATAGCGTTAAGCTTTGTTTAAAGATTTTTCCTGTGGAACGAACCACACTTACTAAAAACTACACTACTGTACGATTAGGTACACTGCCTATAAGTGTTGTAGCAAGGTTTAAGTATATCCATTCAATAAATAAATAAATATCTTGTGTAAAATTGTATCGTATTTATTAGTATTTCCTTGTAAAATTTAATAGTATTTTATATACACCTCGCATAACATCAGCAGGCGTACGGCTGCTGGTTCTGGAGGATGAAGCACCGGGGTCACTGGTGGGTGTCGCCGACGGGATCGGAGGATCGGCAATAGTGGCAGGTGAAGTGGCTGAGGAGTCTGAATCGCTGCCCAAAATGATGACAGGTGGAATATCCGACATCTGAACAAGGAAAAATAAATTTTCCGTGTCAGTAAGTCATAAAGCAAGCACGTATTAGGCACTACAGCAACCTAGCATGGCAGTAATAATAACAGTGCTAAACAGAAATAACATGTGAAAGCAGATAGTAATCATGCAATAGCGAAAATAAGCATACAACAAGTTCGCATGGCAGTGAAGATAAGCCATAGCATGCAGTAAGGTCATACAGCTGAAAATGTAGACAAAAGCATGCAGTAAGTTTCGCAGAAACAAGTAAACTAGCAAGTTGTAGATTAGTCCTATTAGTGAATCCTACTCGGGTCGGTCTAGACTTCACTAATGCAACCTAATTCCCTACAACCAATGCTCTGATACCAACTGTGACGCCCCGTACAAAACCATCGTGTACGATTCGTCAACAACAGGATCTTTACACGGTTGAATACTACATGCTGTTTGAAAACCAGTTTACATTCATAAAAGATAACGTTTTTACAAAGGATAGCATGCATCCTATGAATAGGAGCATAAACATAATTATTTGACCCTAAGGTCGTTACAAAGCCATTGTTTGAAATTAACATAAACTACAAGTGCAACAGAAAAGTTTCATGAATGAGACATCTCTAGTAATGCAGCGGATAACTAATACAGCAGGTCCTTAACAGCAATTCAATAACAGCATGACATCAAGTCTAACAGCGGAAGCAATAAACCTCTAGGCACCTGAGAAATACACGCTTAAAAAGTCAACACGAATGTTGGTGAGCTATAGTTTAAGTTGTAATAGTAACGTAAGATAGGCCACGAGATTTCAGTGCTGCAAACAGCGTATCAAACAGTATGAAAAGTATATGCATAACCATGGGCATCCGGTAACTAGACTTAACGTTTATAACCCCCTAAAAGTACACTTGGCGAGTGCGTATGTTCACGAAGTATTAAACACCCGTTAAATGCTAGCGCGACTAGCCCGAGTGGGGATGTCAAACCCTATGGATTCATATCTAAGATTTGCGTTCACCGGTTCAAAGACCAATGACTAAACGTTACCGTGCTAAAGGGAATGTTTATGCCGTTGTAGAACCCACACACATACAAGTTTAAGTACTAATGCCTAGTATGTAAAAGTAAAAAGCGCATGTATTCTCAATCCCAAAAACAGTAAAAGTAGTAAAGAGGGATGCTATAACTCACAGTGATAAAAGCGGTAAAGTCGGTAATGAAAGTACGCAAGTAGTAAGTCGGTCCGAAAGGTCGTCAACCTAAATCAAAGGTTACTAGGTCAGTAGGTTGTCTTTATAAATTCTAATAGTGCATAAAATAAGTTTAAGTGTCATCATCATCATCATCATTCATCATCATAAAAGCTAAGTAAGTTCATCAAGAATAGAGATCGAAACAATAGGCTAACTTCGGTCAGCTGCTACGACATCTACGTAAATCAAAAAGATGCATAGTCAGTGGCTATGGCTCCGTATGGGAGTTCCCTAACATCTGAACAATTTTCAGAACCTAACTCGTCTTAGTTTGACCGTGGTGACGGTCTAAGTGCGAGTAGGTCCGAATTTTCAGCACAACGTTACAAAGGAGTATTGACTTTCGGAAGGCCATAAATCCTAAAACGTAACTCGGATTAAGACAAGGCCTAAACGGAAAATTATCTACTCGAACCAAACTAACTGAAAATAAACTTTCCAGTAGCCCAGGTGGTCTGATCAGATACGAAAATCAGTGGGTTATGTGCTCCGGTGGGGTTCTTGGTGCTTGATGCTCATCACGGTTCTCATCCTTGATGCTTGTAGCTTCAAGTGTACAACTCGTTGATGATTTAGTATCACTTTTGACCAAGATTCAAAATCAATACACAATATGTTAAGAACAAGTAAGAACACAACTCATTCATTAGTCTTAGATGGATGATGAACTAAGGTTACATCATATCCTTAGTCTTAACACAATTTTAATTCACAATAACAACTAAAGCTACGAACTTTACATCATTTTAACAAGTATAAGCACAATACAAGTCAAAAGAGGTGATGGAACCCTAAGCTAGAGAGCTTGGATCCATTTCACACAAGTTTCAAGGTTGCAAAGCTAGAAAGCTTGAACCTTTAAGTGTTCTTGAAGATCTTGAAGCATAAAGCTTGGATCTTGAAGATACATGAAGATTACAAATAAAAGTTTGAATCTTTTTCACAAAGCAACATGATCAAAGCAAAAAGAACTTAGATCTAATAAAAAGATATGAATATTCAAGCTAGAAAGCTTGCATCTTAATTGTTCTTGAAGATCTTGAAGCATAAAGCTTGGATCTTGAAGATGCATGAAGATTACAAATAAAAGTTTGAATCTTTATCACAAAATAGAAAGATTAAAGTATAAAAGAAGTAGATCTACAAAAGATATGAAGATTCAAGCTAGAAAGCTTGAATCTTCCATGTTCTTGAAAGATTCATGCTTGAATCAACAAGATATAAGTAAGATCAAAGCTAAAAGGAACTTTGATCTCCATAATGCGATGATGATAGCCACGAATTTGAAAGGAAAAGAAGAAGGAAAAGAAGACTTACAAGTAATGCTAGAAAGGAAAGAAAGAAAGAAAGAACAAGT
This sequence comes from Rutidosis leptorrhynchoides, assembly GCF_046630445.1. Lineage (NCBI taxonomy): Eukaryota > Viridiplantae > Streptophyta > Magnoliopsida > Asterales > Asteraceae > Rutidosis > Rutidosis leptorrhynchoides. Next base: position 346,441,827 of record NC_092342.1, on the reverse strand, counting down.
GTGTGAAAAACCAAAATGATCAAATGTTGGAATGAGAGGCAAAGGGCTAGTATTTATAAGCAAATGAGATTGACATGGATTGGTGACATGGCACCAAGGGTGCCGTGATTTTGAGGGAGGGAGATGGGGAGACAAAACTTGCTTTTTGGCTAATGGTGTCTAAAGTGTGTCCTTATGCTAGAATCCTAAGTGACAATATGGATAATCCTTATCCATTATGCTATTATGACTCATTAATTAATTAATTATTTATTTATTTATTATTATGGGCCACTAGTGATATTACTTGGGCTAATTAATTGGGTCACTAGCTAGAGTAGGGTGGGCTTGAGCCCAACAAGGTAGAAAGTCCAACAAGACTAACTATTGGGCTTTAGCAATTAAATAAATAAAATTAAGTATCCAAAGGCCCAAGTAATTATTATTATAAAATAATAATTAATCTTTCGCAGTCCAAAAGTTCCGGTTCCGACAAAAGTCAAACGTGCGCGCAATCTGCGGTTTATTCGTAACGGCAAGTAACACTAACGGTTATAAAGAATCCAATGGACAAGTTAAGCATTCCACATACACCAAGGCATGTTTTAGGGTGAATATGAATATAAAACACGTGTGCCAAGGTTCCGGAGTAATAAAGTAACACAGTACGCACAAATACGCAGTTTCGCTAAAATACAAGGCACAAAAGCAAGTAAAAAAAGTCGGGTCGTTACAGGTTTAGTAATTATTTTATATTTTATCCTAAGTTTGGGTTTAATATTATTTGTTGTTATTTAGTATTGTGTACGTCTAAGTGAAATTAATGATTTTATTAGTTTGAATTGGTAATGTGAGTCAACCGAATTCCATGGTGTACATGGAGAGTAACTAGGTAAATGGGAGCTATTTTATTGGGATGTTTATGCTCCACGTATGTAATTCAGTGGCTATATATTAGTCGTATTGTTTATCATGAATAATAATATGACAGTAGGCAAAATGTAATCTCTTTGCTTTAATTGTTTGCTTTTGTTTGTATATCAAAAGGCAAACAGAAGTTCGTTTCTTATTTCTTCAATTAGTTTTAGTGTGTAAGTTTTTTTCATTTCACATTGGTGAGTTTGAGTGTGAGTAATAAAGGGCATGTGTCCTAACAAATGGTATCAGAGCTAATGTGCGGTTTCAACTAGGGTCAAGTTGTTCGTGTGATGAAACTGAACCGGGGACAAGAAGTCGTGAGAATCAGGAGGGTTTGTCTTCTTGGATGGTGTAAGAGTTTCATGAGAAGAAATTAAACAGGGGACAAGAATTCGTTAAAGCCTGTGGTCAGGGTTTGTTTTCTTGGGTGGTGGAAGAATTTCGTTGAGCAGATTGATCCGGAAAAGTTGAAGACATCAAAGGTTGTTGTAAAAAGAGCGAGGTAAATTTTTTCGTGAAAAGAGACTAACCGGTGGTGGTACAAGAAAATGTGAAAACGTGTTCGGCTAGTTTTCTTGAGCGTTGTAAAAGGCTCTTGAACAAATATGACCGGATTGAGGATGAAGAAAATCACACATCAGAGAACATTGTGGCTATGGAAGTTCAAACCGAGATGACTGTGGACGTGGCCAAGGAAGAGGTCGGGTGTCCGGGTGAGTCGAGATGGTGTTGAACAGTTCAAATCGAGATGATTGTGGACGTGGCCGGGGATGAGGCCGGGAGTCCGGTGAGTCAAGATGATGTTGAACATGTTCGGGAGAGCTGCGGTAAATGTTAGAAGTGTGGTGAACCATCGATGAAGATAAACTTATTAAGGGCGTGATGTTGGGTTAATCAGTTTATATGGGTTTAGTAATTATTTTATATTTTATCCTAAGTTTGGGTTTAATATATTATTTGTTGCTATTTAGTATTGTGTACGTCTAAGTGAAATTAATGATTTTATTAGTTTGAATTGGTAATGTGAGTCAACCGAATTCCATGGTGTACATGGAGACTAATTAGGTAAATGGGAGCTATTTTATTGAGATGTTTATGCTCCACGTATGTAATTCAGTGGCTATATATTAGTCGTATTGTTTATCATGAATAATAATATGATAGTAGGCAAAATGTAGTCTCTTTGCTTTAATTATTTGCTTTTGTTTGTATATCAAAAGGCAAACAGAAGTTCGTTTCTTATTTCTTCAATTAGTTTTAGTGTGTAAGTTTTTTTTTCATTTCACATTGGTGAGTTTGAGTGTGAGTAATAAAGGGCCTGTGTCCCAACAGTAAACACTCTTGAACGTTTTGTTTAACCAACAAGGCAACAATACTAACCATATATAAGAATAAGTTGTTTAGAAAGACAGAAGCAAAGGACGATTAGTGAGATCATAAGGAAGATCTCCGAAGACCACAATTCTTTTTGTCCATGCAACTTTGATGTACCAATAGTTGAAAGGAACATTATGACTTTTTCTTTGGCAGGGGAAATTTCACATTTTGGCGCAGGGTACTTAAATCATCCAACACTTGTGTTTTTTTCATAAAAAAAATAATAATTTGGTACGTGCTTGAAGACATGTTATCTAACAAGGTTATGACATTTTGCAGGGTGTTTTTGCTAATTCAGCTAATCAGCATAATCACCAAAATTACTCGGCTAAATGATCGTTGGTTATCAGAAAGATATGCAGAGAGATGGTAAGTTCTATGTAACAAATTCTATCTTAAAGAAATTATAATTATAAGCATTACAATTGCATTGAAGCTCTCTTTCAATTTTCAAAGTATTTAAGACTAACTTATGGTGTTTTACAATAGCCATATCCATTTCATGCTTCTTGCAACGACTGCATATGTTGTGTGCATATTGGGGATCATTTTGATGTACATTTGGTACACTCCACAACCAACTTGCTTGCTTAACATTTTCTTTATCACATGGACACTTGTATTCCTGCAACTTATGACCAGTGTCTCTCTTCACCCAAAAGTAAGTTCAACCATCTAATTATCTTCGATACATTCTAATCACGTTATCGTCAAATTAATCATATTTTATGGTACAGGTTAATGCTGGGTTCTTGACTCCTGGTTTTATGGGTCTGTATGTCGTGTTCCTATGCTGGTCCGCCATTAGAAGGTACAGTTTTCGCTTTTAGTATCTGATGAAGGTGGCAACTTTCACCCATTTACTAATATATGGGTAGATTTGGGCTATGTTTGATTCAATTGCTTGAATAAAAGTTTAGGTAAAAGAGAAAGGGCAGACTGTTGTCGGTTTTGACCTGCGACCCAATCTGCCCATATTGCCACTTTTGTTACCGGATCTGGTGCATACCATCATAATATACGCTTCAAACTTAACCATATGCTAATCCTACAGTGAACCAGCGGATGACAAATGTCTCAGAAATTCTGAAGGCTCGAGGGACTGGCTAACTATCATAGTAAGATTTAGACTTATGATACTTTTTAAATTTATTTATTTGTTTCATATATATCTACATGTATTAGATATTAATGATGTTCAACTTATTGTTACAGAGCTTTATTATTGCGCTACTTGCAATCGTGATTGCCACGTTTTCAACAGGCATTGATTCCAAATGCTTTCAGGTATAATAAATCTTGTTATCACATCATGCCAATAGGTCAATGGATATCTTCTGTAATTTGTTTAGTTTTTCACCACAGCTCCTAAACCTTTTTTTTTTTTGCTTCATTGGTACCTCAGTTTTGTTGGACTAGCGTGGTTAGAACCCAAGTTAAACAACCGTCAATATTTAATCGTTAACCTCTTACATGTGCCATGCATGTGAGGGCAACATGGTCCGTTTACAATATTTTATTCCAATAAAAAACCCCTAACGTTCATAACGATTATTCGTGGTCATAACGATTTGCATTATAATTTACTTGCAATCTTGTTGCAAATATAAGTTAAAAAAAATGTTACGTTAGACCTTTATACGTAAACAAAATAGTAAAGATAGATTCTAATAAACAGTATTAACTAGTTCTGCGCCCTTGCGTTGCCCCGGGTATATTAATCATTGACCGTTTGCGTTTAAGTAGATGATTCTATATAGTCATACTAATTATTGAATTTAAAATCTGCTAGATGCTGTCAAATTTTAATTTGTTTATCGTATCGTATATAGTGCTTAAATTTTAAAGTGTTGAAATTAGTTATAGGCATCCATATTTTTTTTTTCATATGGTCAATTTGGTTTGTTGGATAAATTATTGGAGATACTTTTTTAGACCTCTTAGGTTTGGGCTCTTTAGAATTTGGACTTTCTAATACAACTAAATAAAATAACAATAGACTGGGAAGGTGAGTGATGTACTACAATTCGGTTCACATGTCATTAATTTTAATATTAGACGGGGTAATGAAACTAAGGATCCTCAACCTTCACCGATCTTACGTGGAAGAAATGACAAGCTCTTTTGTGATTGTGATTTGGATACTTGTGATGGTTTTTGTAAAGCTTGGTATGTGTTGAATAGACGAGTGCGAAGATGTCAACTTGAGATTATTAAGAAAAATGCGGGTGTGAAGCGGAAGGAAGTTTGTATTGAGGGCTCGTTGTCTTTGAAAGATAATGAAGACGATTTGGAGTGTGGTGAGGCAATTTAAAGGTTACTCTTGGACTCCAATGAGGGGTGTCCTTCGTCTTGTGATCCCGAATTTTTTTTTTTCAACAATTCAAGGATCAAGGATTCCCTTGCGTCCCAGGGAAGCGTATTGGGTCTTCATCTTCCAATGTATCTTCGTACAACATCAAATCTCGAAAGGGCAAAGGGTTTCGTATTGATAAGATCAATGGGTTTACAAAGCGTCCGGATTTGAGGAATGGTAAAGATCTCTCCTAACTTTGGCTTTGGTAGATGTTTTAGTGTTATAGTTGTGTTTTCAGTGGCCCTTTTTATTTGTTTGGTGAATCAAATAGGTAGACATTTAGTAATTCTATTGTGGACGGTTTTGGCTCGGTGGGAGTTAGCGTCGGTTTGTGGCGTTTACTTGTTTCGAGTCTTTTGGTTTCGGTGTATCGGTTTGGATCTTCATTTTTCAATGAAGATCTTGGTTTTTTAGTATTCGTAATTTTTGCCAAAAAAAAAAAAAAATAAAATAAAAAGAACCAACTCTCTCTCCTCTCTTTTTTCTTCTCCAACAACTCAAACTAATAACTACGGAGTAAAACTTTCCAAATATTTAATCTTTAATTCTTCCTCTTTTCTCTAAATTCTGGAAGTCACCTCCAACGTCATTTAACACGACTTTACGTTACGAACAAAATCAATCGTTTTTGGCGGTTTCTTGTCCGTCACGCGCCACTAATAACCACCGACGGAGATTTACATTTTCCGATCACTACTCAACATTTTTCTTTACTTTTCCGGCTGTTGGGCTTTTTTTTGAGCAAGTGAGTTTTTCACAGCAGTTGTATAATTTGAGGAGTTTTGATTAGAAGCAGGAACTGATTTTATCAATTGCATTCTAAGGATCTATGCTTTCTGTTTTTAAGATCTAGTTGGTGGTGGTTATCACATGCAGCAATCGGCGACGGCGGGGGTGTCAGAAATGGCCACCGTATCACCAACGAAAGCTACATCATTGTTCACATTATCTCTTTGAATGTAAAATTTCTCTTTGTTTGATGCTTTCATGTGTTATTTTTTTTTATTATTTTTTGTGTATGGTGTATTATTTTAGTTTCTTAACATGTGATGATGAATGATTTTTCTAACAAATTTCATATCTATAAAACTTCATATTAAGGTATATTGTGTTTGAACATGAGATTTATCCAGATGTGGGTGGGGTATTTTTGTTAAGGATGGGTAGTGGTTTTTTTGTTTTTTTTGTTTTTTTGTTTTTTTTTTTTTGAGATAGTTGTACCGAATGCTGTGTTGTAACATCCCGTCTTTTTCCGTTTACTTTCCGTTTATTCATTTTAAAGTCCGTTATATATTTATAACATCTCCCGTTGATACGCGTTTTAAATTATCTCGTTTAGGTAATTCACGCACCCGAATGAACTAGAGGGACCAAACTTACCAAATGACCAAACTTTTGACTAAGTCAAAGAGTCAACACTTCACTCTCATCCATTCATTCCTTCCCTTTCACTTTTACTACTTCCTTTTTCTCTCAAGAACACCAATAAGAATTCATCATCTAAATTCGGATTAGGAAGCTAGCAACAAAACAAATTGCATTTTTGGAATCCTTGCAACTTCCTCTTCGATTCCATACCGATTTCATTACATTTGGGTAACTTTCTAAAATCACTAGATTTTGTGTTCTTGATGTTTTTAACTTATAAAATTGTTAATTAGTGTCTATGGCTCAAATCTAACATGAATATATGATTTATATGCTCGATCTCGTTGTTTTAGTGTAACTAGCATGAACATGAAAAGTGTGTGTTTGATTTTGAGTTTTGGATGATTTAATGTTGTTGTTATGATAAAGAGCAAGTATTAAATGTGTTCCTAGTATCACTAGCTTCAATTTGATGTGTAGGTTGCTTTAGAAAACTTCATAAACTTGATTATTGATTTTGGTGGATTTGGGTTAGGGTTTGATGAACTTGAAATGAACCTTTGATGCTTTGAATGACATGAGATGTTATTAGTAAGTGTTTAGTTGTATTGTATGTTTAATTATCTTCGAAACGGCATATCTTTCGGGTAAATTGGTTGCCCGAATCATTGAATTGTATTTATGAACTTGAATGCATTAAATGATGAGCATTGAATGTGATTTGTGTTGTTGCAAGTATTGAATTGTTTATTGAAATGTGTTTAGTTATTTTCCTCGTCAAAATACCTTCCCGATGATATAAGATACATGTTTTGGTTGTTTGCGGGTCATAAATTGGGAATGTTTGAAGTTTGGTTCGTGCATTTATTTGTTGCAGCAAAAACAGGGTCTGCATACCAATCTGGACGCCGTCCAGATTATTGGACGCCGTCCAGATTATTGGACGTCGTCCAGGCCTTCAATACTGGACGCCGTCCAGCAAATCTGGACGCCGTCCAGTTACACTGCCAGTTTCTGTTTTGTTTTACCATTTTACGAAAAATATTTGCTATGCTACGCACCTCCGATTCACAAGTAACTTGTTCTAACATGCTCATATATGATTAAAAACCTCAGAAAAATAGTTCGGGACCCGACCCGAACGTGTTGACTTTTTCGTTGACTTTGACCCGACCAAAGTTGACTTTTAATCAAACTTAACCAAATACTTATGCAATCATTCTAACATGCTTTTATACTTGTACCTTGAATGAAACATGACAATTTGATTCACATGCTTTTATAATCGAGTCTTAACGAGCCATAGGACTAATTGAACACTTTGACCGACCGTGTTTACCGATATTGATACAAACCTATTTGTTTAGGTCAAGACTAGCATTCGTTCTTGCACACGTTTACTTGTTGAAGTACTTTTACATACGTGCACTCAAGGTGAGATCATAGTCCCACTTTTACTCTTTTGAACTTACAATTGGGATGAGAAAATATAAACATTTCTTTTTACTAAGTGAACACAAGTACATGAAAACAAACATTCTACATACGAGTTTAGAATAAAATTCTCAATTCGATTATCATTAGTTACACTTGTCGGGTGTAAGCGAGAACTTATGTTGTATGGATCCATATGGGTTTGACAAACCCTCATTCAGACGGTTCGCTACCGTTTACGAATGGAATATATTTTCGAGAAACAATGTATGTTCTAACACTATTGTGATGGGGTTCTATGGAAGGAATGTTAAGCATTGATAATTGGGTGCTCGTGAATATTAACTTTTGGAATGTATTACTATTATATCAATGTTACAAATCTTGTGGTTCACTTGTACTTACATACTTAAACCTATGATTTCACCAACGTTTTCGTTGACAGATTTCTATGTTTTTCTCAGGTCCTTGAACGTTTTGTGATACATGCTTCCGCCCATTACTTTTGATACTTGCTTGGATGTCGAGTATACATGCATACGTGGAGCGTCTTTTGGCTACTTTCAAATTGTGTCGCATATGTTTCAATTGTACTTTAAACTTTGTTATGTAACTAGTTGTCGAACTACCTTGTAAACCTTAAAACATCTTTACTTTTGAAATGAATGCGACATACTTTTGGTCAAACGTTGTTTTAAAAACTTATGACCACATAACGGGACCTAAGTAGACGGCGCCGTTAATGACGATTTTGTCGTGTCACTACATGTGTTGGTTGTACTCACTGTGGAGGGGTTTAGTAGTGTGAGGATAGTTTAGTCATTATGTATTTGTTGGGCATATGTGGAAGGATATGGGTGGCTCATTTGGACAAGAAAAATGGAGAGAAAAGATATTTAAGTAGAGGAGGTAGGAAATGACGTTTTTACCCCTATACTATTCATAGTTTTTGTCTAATAGTTAATATGGTAATCTAATCTAACTAGAAAATATACGGATATAATCTAAAATTATAAGGATGTTGAATTTTTTTCAAAAGGGAAGGTGAATCTTTTGCAAATTAGTGATTTCTCTAACGAAATCAACTCGTAATTCTTAAAACCTTAACAATTAAATTATCTCTCACCGTGAAATTTTCCCTAAAATGGTTCGTTTTCAATTTCTAAGTGAAAGTGAAACATCAATTATAGAGTTGAAGTTTAATCACCAATAATTCCATATATTAATCCAGAAGTGGCTTCTAAAACATTCTTTTGCCATCATAGTCACTGCCCAGACTGTCGTCGCAACCGTTGCCAGTGGCATCATCGATGTCTCTGTGCAGTTTATTGCTGTCATTGTACTCCCTTGTGACGACCCGGAAATTTCCGACCAAATTTAAACCTAACCTTTATATGTTTCCGACACGATAAGCAGAATTTGTAATGTTGAATCTCAAAAAAGTTTGGAACTACATTCATGTAATCAATTACCCTTTGACCGTGTTCGACGATTCACGAACAATTATGTGTATATAGATATGTATATATAATATATAATATTAGCTGAAAACATTAACAAAGTATTAGATATATGATACTTTACAGAATTAAGAGATGGTATCAAATGATTGAATTATCAGATACATTATGATATGATTACGGGCCAATGTTATGAGGTCCACTGTGATATAAGAAATCTACTCTTTTTGACAATATTCGGAAAATGGTAAAGTGATCTATAAGTAAGAACGTGGAGTGTAAATAACTTAGATGTTGGATATCGACAAGTTAAGTAACTCGACATTTTTCATTAAGATGATTTCATACATTATTTAAATTAATATTAAATATATTTATACGCGTATTATACGTACATAGTTTTATACTTTTACTATACTTTAACTTTACCTTTACTTTACTTTTACTTTACTTTAACTTTAATAATTCATACTTTAATAATTCACTTTAATAATTCATACTTTAATAATTCACTTTAATAATTCATACTTTAATAATTCACTTTAATAATTCAAAAATCTATTATAAATAGAATTCAATAGGTTTCATTATTTCATAGAAACTTGAAAATATATTTCTCTAAACTCTCTCAATCGAATTACATATATATATTTACTTAGTATTATTTCAAGATATTATTAGTATACATAAAATACTACGACGGATTTATATTCAGATGATTTCAAAATAAGTTTTCAAACGGGATAGAGCTAAGGAAATTATGGGTTATAGCTATGGAGGTTATGGGTATTGTTCGAGGGTATTGCTCGTGAGGTCAACCTAACGTTTATCATTTTCGGTGCGTTTACGTACTTTCCTACAATATTGAATCACAATATTGATACGTGAGCATTCATATCTTATCTTTTATATATTAATAGTGTATCCCTGACTAGTGCTCGAGTATATATGATTATGCATGTTTGTATGCTTAGTTTCGTCGTTAAATAGTTTATGATAAATCACGAATTTGATACATATGCTACTGAGATAAGGTATATGATATGCATGTCGTTGAAAAGCTAAAGAAAAATTAATAACTTTTTATTTAGAAATCGTGTGGGTTCGATAAACGGATTAAAAGATATGGTCAACTGAATTATTATTAATTTTAATATTATTATTAAAACGATTATTATAATTGTTATCAGTTGATGTTATTACTAAAATTATCTTTATTACTAAAAACTAATATTTTTATTGAAACTATCATTTTATTATTTTTATCATTATTATTATTATCAATATTATTTTATCAAATAAATATGTGTACAAAGATATTTTTACCACACGTAATATAATTACATTAAAAATACATACCACTATATTTTTATGATATTAAGTGAATTTTATAAATTTTATTACTTGAGATATATATAAAAGTATATTTTTATCATATATGAATTTAAATATAAATTTTTATTTATTAATAAATGACTTGTATTATTTAGTATAATAAGATCTGATAAATATATTTAAATATATAAAACGACTATATATAAGTTATATAATAAACATGTATAGATTTTGGAAGTCATTTTGGGTCAAGTTGACTTTTGTTGACTTTTGCATGTCGGTCTCGAGCATTAGGATTGTGATACACTACGACTCGACCTAAATTGTTAGACAGATATTGACCAACATATAAATATATATACTTAATATAGGTTCGTGAATCCGAGACAAACCCTGCACTTGTTCATTGCCGTCATATACATAATTGCTACGAAATACAGTATTGTGAGTTTCATTACTCCCTTTTTATATATATTTTTGGGCTGAGAATACCTGCACTGTTTTATAACTGTTTTACGAAATGGACACAAGTACTAAAAACATATTCTACGTTGAGTTGTACCACTTTGCATATTTTTCCCTAATAGCTTGGTAACTACCATTTACATGCGGTATTGTAAACGCGAATCCTGTTGATAGATCTATCGGGCCTGACAACCCCAACCGGACTGGACGACCAGTATTCAACGGTTGCACAGTACTTCGTTTCAGTGACTACACTTGGTACAGTGTAGTGAGATTTCATAATAAAGGGAATATGCGACGTTGATTAAATGTTAAGTATGGTTACCAAGTACTCAACCACTTAGAATATTTTTATTTAAACGTTCATGTATATGAAATCTTGTGGTCTATTACTATTACGGAAATGATTGATTATGATAAACTAATGAACTCACCAACCTTTTGGTTGACACTTTAAAGCATGTTTATTCTCAGGTATTAAAGAAATCTTCCGCTGTGCATTAGCTCATTTTAAGGATATTACTTGGAGTCATTCATGACATACTTTGAAAGACGTTGCATTCGAGTTGTTGAGTTCATCAAGATTAATATTAAGTCAATTATAGTTGGATGTAATATGAAATGGTATGCATGCCGTCAATTTTAGATGTAAAGAAAGTTTGTCTTTTAAAAACGAATGCAATGCTTGTAAAACGTATCATATAGAGGTCAAATACCTCGCGATGTAATCAACTATTGTGAATCGTTTATAATGTATATGAACGGGTCCTTTCATCCCTGTAGTCGCATACGACGGACCTTTGCCTCTTGCCGGTTAAGCTTCTCATTCTATTTTCTTTTATTATAGAGTATCATCTATCTATCTATAGTTAATATTAAAATCCTACAATGATGATGTCATTATTAGACTAATTCCTTTGTTAAGAAAAATCAAAAAGAAAAAGAAAAAAATCTAAGCATGGTGGGTGATGTCATTAATCTAAATAATTTTAAATTAAAATTAAATCGTATTAATTAATTATTATTATTAAATCTTATTAATAATTATTTTAATTATTAAAATTAAATAATTTTGAATTATTTTAATTGATTATTTTAAATTGAGTACGAGAAGGTATAAAAGCTAGGCAGAAGGAAACCAATTCTAAATTTATATTTTAATTTACACATTTAAAATAAAATGACAACCAATATTATCTTTTATGATTGGATGTGGATTGTTTAATATGCATTTTAGGTGTTTGATGAAATGTTCAGCTAACGAGTTTCTTAGTCAGACTATGCAGTTCCACGGGTCATTAAACTAAATAACTTTAGCATTGACGTTCACTTAATACCTAAAACATATCATTAAACTGTTTCATTTAAACAAACTCGTGGTTTCACGGGTCATTTCACTAGTTAATTATTAATTAAAGTACCTGTTGTCGCATTTGATGGACCTAAAAGTGCTGGTTTTTTTATTAGAATAAAATATTGTAAACGGATCAATTTTCCCTCACATGCATGGCACATGTGAGAGGTTAACGGTTAAATATTGACGGTTGTTAAATTCGGGTACTAACCACGCTAGTACAACAAAACTGAGGTACCAACGAAGCAAAAAAAAAAAGTTTAGGTGTTGTGGTGAAAAATTGAACAAACGACATGTACTATCGACGTAATTTTTTCTTTATAATATTTATAATATATATAGGGTGAGTATCCAGAGAGAACCAAGGGTATGAAAGAACTCAGATAACTCACAGACTAAACTCAATCTTTGTGTAGATTGACTCTATTTGTGTGCTGGTTAAGCTCAAACTGTTTGCAGATTGAGCTCAATTTGTGTGCATATTGATTCAATCTGTGTGCATATTGAGCGCAATATGGGGTTCTATGGTCAAAGAGCATATTGGCAATTACAATTTCCGATGGCAACAATTTGGGAATTATGGACATTTTGACCAATTTCTCGAAGTACATTCTTCTGTCCATCGGGAAACAAATATATTTACAAATTATATAACAAATATGTTTGTTGGCAAGCCCAAACTTATATTTATAGACGGGCTTCTGAAGTACCATTTTAATAGAAATGTTCGTGAGCCGACCCAAACAAAAATTATCTCCTTTTAGACAGTAACAAAAAAAATTAGATCATAGTTCCATTTTGAAAAAGTCATTGGTCGTGGAAACGAAACCTAATTCTGGACTGAAAAATGGAAAAGGTCGCATTGCTCAATAGATAAATATCATCAGTTATTCAGGTTAGATTCATATGGTGACTGCAATGTTAGTGATTGTTTGAAATGGGATGATTCAAGATGGATTTTCTATTGGGCATGGACACAGATTCCTTCAGGAAGGGGCACTGGTGAACTTGAGAATCTAATCAGTGAGCTGCTGACTGTTGGTACTATTTTCCGTATAGCGGGTGTAAGGTACCAGTACAGAACAATAACAGCCTATCGTTGAGCGATTGGATGCCGATTGATGTTTGCCCTTGAGAAATAATCACTGCAGACCCGGAACACGGATGAGAGATCCGTGGGGTGGCCTCAATCAATCTTTGGATCAATCTGAAATTGATCCATCTAGCGTTCTGTTGCTAAGCGGTTAATGTTTTAGAGTGAGAAAGAACTGTTTGAGAGAGAAAGTGTACTTCTCACTGACTGAAGTTCAGATTAGATGTGAAATGTGGTGACCCAGGGGGTCTATTTATAGGCGTAGAATGTCCGAAATTCTCGGGGAACATGTGTCAAACGCTGATTAACTCAGTTATGTGAAATATATGGAATGCTTGTGGCGTGTGCTGACATGACTGCGTGCCGCTCACGCGCTTAAATAAAGGGCTTAAGCATAGAAGCTGCCTGCAGGGAGAAGTACACTATTATGCCTTTTGATCCATTCTTCTATATAAAAACGATGTTTTTATGCGTGTATCCCCTAGAATACACCATTACTGACTAATGGTTTTGCAGACAGTGGTGGCGATACATGAAAATGAAGGTTTGGCGAGGATGGTAATTACCGAACGAAGACCTTGCCAAGTTTGATCAACAACGCAATTCTTGATGATCTGTCTTCACAAGGTGCAACTCTAATTAACAAATTGGTTCCTCATACTTCAGGAATTTTTGAATGGAGAGCGTCCCGAAGTCGAATCCCGATACGATTAGAGCTAGATAAGCGTGCTATTGATCTTAAATCGGTGTGTTGTCCTATGTGTGATAAGGCTTTAGAGTCAGTAGAGCATATCTTGAGGGGGTGCAATTTCGATAGAGGGGGATCGCGTTTGGAAAAGGTGGGGTTTGAGTCCAACTTCAAATGAGTAAGTTTTTTGAGTTGGATTCGAGCCCACATAAATCTATCGAGGAACACTTGATTTGGCAAGCTATCAAATGGGTTAGTAGTTATTCAATTTGGAAGAATCGGAACGAAAAAGTTTTCAGCATAAAGGCAAAACGCGTGTGGATATTTTTAACGATATTCAAGTCAAAAGTATCGAGTGGATCTCTAAGAGAGCAATAAAAATAAAGATCGATTGACATCTATGGCTTATAATTCCGAGTTATTATGGCGATAAAATCTTTGGAAGAACGGGCGTATGAAAACTTTATCTTTTGATCTCTAGTGTTATGATCATTTTCGTGTATTGTATATATTCTTTCCTGGGTGCATACCCTTTCTGTGTGCCGATATGCTTGGTGTTACAAGCAGTGGCGAAAACAGAAATTTTTTTTAGCGAGGACAAAAAAATTAAAAGTGTAACAATTTTTTTTTTTATTTTTTTTTTATTTTTTTTGCAAAATATGGATGTTTTTGGCTAAAATATGGAGTTTTTGAGTAAAATATGGAGGTTTTCTGACAAAATACTGAGACCTTTGGGCAAAATATGGAGGCTTTAAAGGTAAAATAGGAAGACTTTTGTACCAAAAAAATTCATCGGGGGTAAATAAAAAAATCCAAAATTTTTGAACTAAATATTATGAATCCACTGAAAGCGGGCGCCCCCGCACTACAAATAATGTTGTAGTTTTTAACACTTTTTAAATGAGTTTTTGACGCTTAAAAATATCAATATAAGTTGAAAACGTGAAAAAATATGGTGTCAAAAACTTTGAAGCGTCAAAAAATATGGTGTCAGAAATTTTTAGTGTTATTAACTTTTTGACACTTGTAAGTGTCATTGGGTTTTCTTTTTTGACGCTTTTCAATGTCAAAAACTTTGTGACGCTTATAGGTGTTAAAAACATGTCAAGTTATTAACACTTCAAAGTGTTAAAAATTTTGAAAGTGTCAAAAATGAAACATTATTTTGTAGTGCCGCTTGTCCCTTACTACTTTCGCCCCTAGTTACAAGCTTTGTTGTACATTCTTTGAGTTATATATAAAATATATTTGGCTTTAAAAAAAAACTTACTATTCATGATCAATAATTGAGCCGGTGGTTATGAGATAGAGCTGGAACTGGAGTTTATTTTTGGATGAAAGTAACTGGAGTTGGAGCTTGCAGCTGGAGCTAGAGCTTATGAGATAGAGCTGGAGATTGAGCTGGAGTTTGAAGCTGGTAGCTGGAGTTTATTATTTTTTATAAGTGTTTGGTAAACTAGCTGGAGCTTATTTTCTAGTTCATAAGCTCTACTTTTTTTCATAAGCTACTAAAAGTAGCTTATCTTTCCAGAGCTTATGATTTTCATAAGCACTACTTTTTTGTCTACCAAACATAGCTTATGACTTGGAGCTTAATAAAATCATAAGCTCAAGCTCCTATAAGCTTCCTTAAGCTCCAACAAGTTGCTCACCCAATCACACCATAAATCAACAAGTGCTTGTGTTGTTGTTGATGATGTCTGGTTTTAAGAATAGGTAAATTAAAGTTTTCTTTATTCTTATTCATTCATGTTCCTTGTAAGTTATCACAGGTGGCTACATACTTCACCTCCGGCTCCATACATACACATTATTTGTTTCTATAATGGTAAAAAAAAGGGAACAAATAGCCAAATTTAACAGCCTAGCTAGGTTCATCGATGCTATTTATATTTGTTTTTAACATCATTACTTTCCTGTGATGTGCATCTACACAACTGGTTGCAACCAAAAGACAATTGGTGCAAATTTTGTTAACCCTTCAATTAAGAAGTTGTGGTTCAAACTTACCACTTACCAATCGATGATGTTAATTCCTACCTAGCTAACCATATATTGTATTGTTTCAAGTTTAACCATTAATTCAAGTTCAAAATTGACCATTCTTTAAAATAAATAAAAAACTAACCTTTTTTTTTTTTTTTTTTTTGACAAAAAACGAAAACTATAACAAATTTTTTTCTCGAAAAGAGAAAAGACAAACAAAATACAAGAAGCGAACACGAACCGGGCTTGACAAACTAACCCTAACAACAAAACCGGAACTAAAACTAACTAAACTCGAACCACGTCGGGAGCCAACAAAACAACACCACATACAATCTACCTATAAGGAAAAATTAACAATAAAGACCACTACTAGCTAACGAACAAAGCCAAACCCCATTAACCGACCTCATCATCAGTGTTGTTGGTAACGTCACCATTGCCCGCTCTAGTCTTGAACGAAAAATTCTAATTGTTGTTGCTTTGCTTAATTCGCTTAACTCGAAGAAACAATTCACTACTGAATTCAATAAAAAATCAAAAAATACATTCAATTCAATCTAATACTCCGTAATAAAAAACCAAAGAAAAAAAAAAACAATTATGATATTCCATACCCTGACGATAATCATAACTAATAATTATAATCAAATATCAAATATCAAATCAAATACTAATTAAACCTAAAGCAACAATTAAGTATGCATATAATCTAATTAATCTTCATAAGCCCAGGCATGTTCGGCACGAATTGCAGCTTCCTCTTCAGGTGTAAAATCATTCTCAATCCCAAAAATCTCACGAACTTCTTCAGGGGATTTATCCTTAATCCGATCAGCCACTTCTTGACAGCATAAACCAAACAAAACACTATTATCAGAAGCATTATGCAATTTTTTAATGATTTCAAATAAATCATTCATCTCAAGGGTTTCTATTATTTTCTTCAATTCGTTAGAAGCATCTTTATCATCTTTTATCAAATCTGAAATTTTCTGACAAACTGCATTCATTAATTCTCGGTTCTCAGAAGCCGCAGCCTCCTGAACGAGATTAAATAATTCCGTGATCGCTAGGTTTTCGACACGTTGAGTCGACTCATTGTTGGAAGATTGTTCTTCTTTCACGTCGGGTTTTGGATCGTTTTCGGGGGTTTTTAGCTTCAGAGTGATGGATTCGCAATCGACTGCGGCTGTTTGTTGTTCAGTAACCTGTACCGTATTCGACATGATGGATTTTGCGATTAATGAAATTGAAGGGGTTTTTATATGCGGTTTAGTAGATTAGTATATAGGGTTAATATTTCTAATAATCCGATATGAGGAATTAGAATCGATGTATAACTCTAAATACTCCGTAATAGATATTTATATTATTATAGTTTATTTATTTTTATTTATAATTGCATGTAAATATTCTTTCCGATCTGTTTAATACTTTCCTATTGAAGACATATTGTGTTATTGGAAAGATTAGAATCCATGCATAAATCTAATATTACATATTTATTACTCCGTATATTATTATATAGTTTATACTTTATTTATTACTTAGACAAAATTACATGGCTCGTCCAGCATGTTGTGTTATTATTATTATTAGATATACTTTCTTAAATATCTAAATCCAAATTATACATATATACATATATAGAGGCGAAGCAAGAAACTTAATCAGTAGTATATAGGGTTAATATTTATAATAATCCGATATGAGGAATTAGAATCGATGCATAACTCTAAATACTCCGTAATAGATATTTATATTATTATAGTTTATTTATTTTTATTTATAATTGCATGTAAATATTCTTTCCGATCTGTGTAATACTTTCCTATTGAAGACATATTGTGTTATTAGAAAGATTAGAATCCATGCATAACTCTAATATTACACATTTACTAGTTAAAGACCCGTGATTTCGCGGGTTTCATTGAATTATGATTAATCATGCATATTTTTACCACAGAGTTAATATGTCTGTTCAATGCGTAAAAGGGGGGTTTAAGGATCTTAGAACAAGCCTCTCCGGTCCGGCTACCGTGAATAACCCTGGCCGACATGATGATGTCGGCGGGGTGGCCAAGTGATTAAGTCCACCTTCGATAGCGGTCGCTGATCAGAAGGCCCCTAAATAAGGTTGTAGGTGCTAGTTTAATAAAGAACTAACATGTTAACCTTGAGAGATGATGCTGATTACGTAAGAAGAAGGTAGCGATATACGAGCACGCGTTTAAACACGGTAATTTTAGGGTTCCACCCTCTGACTTCTTCCTAGGTGTGCTAGATCATTTCCACGTAGGTTTAGGGTAATTGCACCCATACGCCATAGGTAAAATAGTATTGTTTGAGATGTGGTGCGTTGCATTCAACAAGGTACCACTAGTTAAGGTGTTCTGCCATTTATACCGCCTAGCTAACCATCACAAGTCGTGATTCACTTTTTTCGCCCGTTAAAACTTTACTAAAAACCCCCAAATTTAACGCGGGTCAATGGAAAGAAACATTCTTTTTTATCGACCAATCTGTTGTTGGAGCCAACTTTCCGCAAATGCTTATCTGGTGCGAAATCATG
The DNA here is from genome assembly GCF_046630445.1 of Rutidosis leptorrhynchoides. Classification (NCBI taxonomy): domain Eukaryota; kingdom Viridiplantae; phylum Streptophyta; class Magnoliopsida; order Asterales; family Asteraceae; genus Rutidosis; species Rutidosis leptorrhynchoides. Next base: position 346,423,439 of record NC_092342.1, on the reverse strand, counting down.
GCTAAGGACGTGAACAAAACCCCGTCCTTGATGACGAGGAAACGAAGCTGTTAGCGGAGTGCGCTAACGCACAGCTTGTGCACCTGTCATATGGGAACGTTATGCTGAGGTTGGGAAGGATATTCGCGCACTGGCCATGGGAGAACATGCGTTCAGCCATAATCGCGCCGAATGGCAAGGGTAGGATTAGTATAAATGCATATGAATATTTAACCACTAGCGTACACATATGTCATAACCCGACCTTAACCATAAGGACGAATACAATAACATATGATTTCATCGCGAGGTATTGACCTCTATATGCGACATTCTTCAAAAACTGCATTCGTTTTTACAATACAAACCATAGCTTTTATTACAAATACAAGGTTTAAACAACTTAATAATGATTATCGTTTAGCGATAATCTTAGACTTACAAACTTTACATGTGATAATAACAATACGACCTTCAACATATTTTACATTACAAATCCTCCGATATGCAGTTTTATTTTTGACACAAATATGCATACTCAAGATCTTGCTTAAATTCAACATGTTGCAGCGGAAGCTTTTAGTTATCACCTGAGAATAAACATGCTTAAAATGTCAACATAAAGTTGGTGAGATATAGGTTTAATGCCGGCAGCGTTATAAATATAGACTACAAGATTTCATATATAAACGTTTTAATAAAAATATTCTAAGTTGTTGAGCACTTGATAACCATACTTAACATTTAATCAACGTTGCATATTCCCTTTATTATGAAATCTTACTACACCGTACCAAGTGTAGTCACCGAAACGAAGTACTGTGCAACCGTTGAATACTGGTCGTCCAGTCCGGTTGGGGTTGTCAGGCCCGATAGATCTATCAACAGGATTCGCGTTTACAATACCTCATGTAAATAATAGTTACCAAGTTACAGGGAAGTATGCCAGTGGTACAACTCAACGTAGAATATATATTTTTAATCACTTGTGTCCATAACGTAAATCATAAAATGCATGTATTCTCATCCCGAAATATTTAGAGTTTAAAAGTGGGACTATATACTCACCTTTGTCTTGAAGGTATTTAACTCGACTTGGTCTCCGATAGATATCACGAACCTAACCATATATATAATATATCAACATATTTTCTTTTCAAGTAATCGTTATATATATATATATACATATATATATATATATATATATATATACTTTTAATACTTTTAATATTTTCTTTGTCCGTAGTTAGCAGTCCGATGTTAGTGGTCCACAATTAGTTGCTTAAATAAAATAAATAAAGACCCCATCGTATTCGTATTGATCAGAATTAATCTTGACCCATGGTACCATGTTGTCAAATGACGTGTTGCATACATAAAGTACCGTGTTGTCAAATGACGTGTTGCGTACAATCAGGAGGTCTTATGATTAATCTTCTCGTGTTGTTTACGGGTGGTCCTGAAATATATAAAATCAAATCATAAGTAAATATATATTAAATATTATGTTAATTAGCCAAGATATGATTAATCCGATTTTGTCATAATATGATATATTACAGGTCTTGAAGTGTTTTTAAAAATCAAATTAGAAGGATCTATTTAGTTTGCGAACAAGTTTGAAATCACTCAAACTATGTTCTTGTTGTTAAAATTTTATAACACAAAATAAGATAGCTATATAAATATGAATCGAATAAGGTTATGAATAAGGTTACTACCTCAAGTTACTTGGACAAAGCTACTGGAAAAGGTAAGAAAAATCTTGGAATCAAAAGAGTGGTGGAGTGGGATTGAAAGATTGGAAGTAATCTCCTTGAAATCGGATGACTATATTGATACGTTCTTGAGTAGGTAAATGAAGAGAGATTAGGGAGTGAATTAACTTGAAAGAAAATTGGAATGTGTGTGTGCAAAATAGCATGATTATGGGATGGATATATAGGAGATTTAGTTTGTTTTCTTGCACAAAAGTCACACATGAGGTTAAATGGCTGGTTCCCACATGTAACATCATGTCTAGTGGCTGATCATTGAAGTTTATTGTTGGTATATACCAATAGTAAACACGTATAGAAGCTGGGTATGATACGGTTACATATACCCTAGATATACTTGTAGAAATTTTGAGGAATCGGAACGAGAATTCAAATATGGACGGGTTTATAACCGCCAGGGGTTGCCACCCCTTGGACCCCGCTTATCGGGGGCGCTGCCCCCGAACCCCCGTCATAATCAAGATAAGTTCAAACAAGTGTGCACTCCACACTTCCCCAAACTTGATCGATATTTATCAAGATTATTTTGGTTACAAATTAATCCCATTACACTTAAATCATATTGGTGACATAGATCACCAACACATTATAGATTGTAAGTATATATGTCAAAGAACGTTACATATAGTTATCGTTTTGAAAACTTAAGTTAGTGGTCTCAAAGTATACTTATAACTTATTGTTGTTAGTTCACAATGAAATGTTAAACCATCCTTAAATCATGTTAAATATGTATAGATATGTACATCTACATAATCGTATAATTATCGTGTGTTATATAGTTCGTGATATCATCGGTCAAATTGGACGGTCAAACGTTGTGTGAAACTCTTTTCAAAAACATAAGTCTCAACAGTTTTGATTGCTTATCATGTTGGTAAGGTTTATTTTATGTAAATATTAATCTCATAAGTATAAAACGATCGGAAAAATCCGGGTCGTTACAGTACCTACCCGTTAAATAAATTTCGTCCCGAAATTTTAAAGTTGTACCTATTTTGCGTTGTCGGGAAACAAATGTGGATACTTTTGTTTCATCTGATCCTCTCGTTCCCAAGTAAACTCGGGACCCCTTCGAGCATTCCAACGAACCTTGATGATTGGTATGTTGCTCTGCTTGAGTTGTTTAACTTCACGATCCATGATTTCGACTGGTTCTTCTATGAATTGTAGTTTCTCGTCGACTTGGATTTCTTCAAGAGGAATGGTGAGATCTTCCTTTGCAAGACATTTCTTGAGGTTTAAGATGTGAAATGAATTATGTACCCCGGCGAGTTGTTGTGGTAACTCGAGTCGATAAGCTACCGGTCCGATGCGTTCGATGATCTTGAACGGGCCTACATACCTTGGGTTCAGTTTACCCTTTTTCCCAAAACGTATTACACCTTTCCAAGGTGACACCTTTAGCATAACCATGTCACCGATCTGAAACTCTAATGGTTTCCTTCGGACATCGGCGTAGCTCTTTTGGCGACTACGGGCTGTTTTCAATCTCTCCTTGATTTGCACTATCTTCTCAGTAGTTTCATGGATGATCTCGGGACCAGTTAATTGTCGATCTCCTACTTCATTCCAACAGATAGGGGATCTACACTTCCTTCCATACAGTGCTTCGAATGGTGCAGCTTTAATGCTCGCATGATAACTATTATTATACGAGAATTCTGCTAATGGTAGATATTTATCCCATCCATTTCCAAAATCGATCACACATGCCCTGAGCATGTCTTCAAGAGTCTGAATTGTTCTTTCACTCTGCCCGTCAGTTTGCGGATGGTATGCAGTGCTCATATCCAAACGGGTTCCCAGGGCCTCCTGTAGTGATTGCCAAAACTTTGATGTAAATCTACTATCACGATCGGATATAATGGAAATAGGTATTCCATGCATTGAAACAATTTCCTTTATGTATAATCGTAATAGTTTCTCCATTCTATCCGTTTCCTTTATAGGCAAGAAATGTGCAGATTTGGTGAGACGATCAACTATTACCCAAATGGTGTCATAACCCCAGGCAGTCTTAGGTAACTTTGTGATGAAATCCATGGTAATACCATCCCATTTCCATTCTGGGATTTCTGGTTGTTGAAGTAACCCTGACGGCTTCTGATGTTCTGCTTTGACTTTAGAACAAGTTAAACATTCCCCAACATATGTTGCAACATCTGTCTTTAAATTAGGCCACCAATAATGCGTCTTAAGATCTTGATACATCTTTCCAACTCCAGGATGTATCGAGTATCTTGTCTTATGTGCCTCATTCAATATCAACTTCCTTAATCCACCCAACTTCGGTACCCAAATACGGTTTGCAAAATATCGAATTCTGTCTTCCCGCATAACGAGTTGCTTCTCATACTTCTTCATTATTTCATTTCCTATGTTTTCTTTAGTAAGAGCTTCTCGTTGAGCCTCTTTGATTTGTGAGTTGAGATTCATGCGAATTTTTATGTTCATTGCTCGTACTCGAATTGGTTCCCGTTCCTTTCTACTTAGAGCATTGGCTACTACATTCGCTTTCCCGGGATGATAGCGAATCTCACAATCATAGTCATTTATCAGCTCAACCCACCTACGTTGCCTCATGTTCAGCTGTTTCTGATCGAAAATATGTTGAAGGCTTTTATGATCAGTAAACACAGTGCATTTAACTCCATATAAATAGTGTCTCCATATCTTCAATGCAAACACTACTGCCCCCAATTCTAGATCATGCGTCGTATAATTCCGCTCGTGAATCTTCAATTGTCGAGATGCGTATGCAATAACTTTCTTTCGTTGCATAAGGACGCAACCAAAACCTTGTCGCGAAGCGTCACAATATATCTCAAAATCATCGTTCCCTTCAGGTAACGATAAAATAGGTGCCGTGGTCAACTTCTTCTTGAGTAATTGAAATGCACTCTCCTGCTCAACGGTCCATTCGTACTTCTTCCCTTTTTGTGTTAACGCTGTCAATGGTTTAGCTATTCGGGAAAAATCTTGAATAAACCTTCTATAATAACCGGCTAAACCCAAAAATTGGCGTATCTGCGTTGGTGTCTTAGGAGTCTCCCATTTTTCAATGGCCTCAATTTTAGCTGGATCAACCTGAATTCATTTGCTACTAACAACGTGGCCAAGAAATTGCACTTCTTTCAACCAAAATGCACACTTAGAAAATTTGGCGTATAACTGTTCTTTTCTTAACAATTCTAATACCAACCTTAAATGCTGCTCATGCTCTTGCTCACTCTTGGAATAGATAAGAATATCGTCAATGAAAACGATAACAAACTTATCTAAATACGGACTACAAACTCGATTCATGAGGTCCATGAATACAGCTGGCGCATTAGTCAACCCAAACGGCATGACCAAAAATTCATAATGACCGTAGCGTGTCCGAAAAGCAGTTTTCGGAATATCTTCTTCTTTGACACGTAATTGATGATAGCCCGATCTTAAGTCGATTTTCGAGTACACACATGATCCTTGCAATTGATCAAATAAGTCATCAATTCTCGGTAATGGATACTGATTCTTGATAGTTAACTTATTTAATTCACGATAATCTATACACATTCGGAAAGATCCATCTTTCTTCTTGACGAATAAAATCGGAGCTCCCCACGGTGAAGTGCTCGGTCGAATGAAACCACGGTCCAGTAATTCTTGTAACTGGCTTTGTAACTCTTTCATCTCAGATGGTGCAAGTCTATATGGAGCACGAGCCACTGGTGCAGCTCCTGGTACTAGATCTATTTGAAATTCTACAGATCTAAATGGAGGTAATCCCGGTAACTCTTCAGGAAATACTTCAGGAAAATCTCTTGCCACAGGCACGTCGTTGATGCTCTTCACTTTTTCCTTCGTTTTGACTTTATTAACATGTGCTAGGATAGCATAGCACCCTTTCTTCAAGCACTTTTGAGCTTTCAAACAACTAATGAGTTTTAGCTTTGAGTTACCCTTCTCTCCATAAATCATTAATGGCGTTCTATCCTTACGAGGAATGCGAATTGCCTTCTTGGCGCACACAACTTCAGCTCCTATTTTGGACATCCAGTCCATGCCGACTATTACATCAAAACTTCCTAATTCTATGGGTATCAAATCAATCTTAAATGTTTCTCCGGCTAAATTTATTTTACAATCACGGCAAATTTTATCGGCTTTAATTAGTTTACCATTAGCTAACTCAATCATGTACTTAGCATCTAGAGGTAATGATGAACAATTCAATTTAGCGTGAAAGTCTCTACATACGTAACTTCTATCGGCGCCAGTATCAAATATAATAGATGCGGATAAGTTATTAATGATAAACGTACCCGTAACAAGCTCCAGGTCTTCATACGCCTCTCTAGCATTAATAACAAATGCTCTTCCACGTGCAGATCCGTTATTCTTCTCTGGATTCGGGCACTGACTCTTATAATGACCCTGTTTCCCACACCCATAACAAGTAACAGTGGCCAAGGCAGTTCTATTTGCATTGGTGGCAGGAGTCTTGGTACCGTTTGTATTTGTAGCGAAAACCCTACAATCTTCAGCAAGATGACCTTTTCGATTACAATTGTTGCACACCACATTACAATAACCAGAGTGATGTTTGTGGCATCTGTTACATAAAGGATTTCGTCCCTTGTAACCTGAGTTCGAACCGCTACCCGCACCTTGCGTGGTTTCTTGTTTCTTGTTGGATTGTTGATGATTACCTTCCCACTTTCTTTTGTTTCCCGATGTCTTGACATCGGTGTTCTTATCCAGAATAATCTGGTCCATCAACTCATTCGCCATGGTGATAGCTTCATGAATAGTCTTAGGTTTGGATGCTGTAACATTTGCCTTGACCTTTTTAGGCTAACCGTCTTTGTACAGTTCAATCTTCCGTTCTTCGGTTGGTACCAATTCGGGACATAGCAAAGCTAATTCCATGAATCGCTGATTGTAGTTGGTGAGTTCAGTACCAACAACTTTCAGGCTTCGTAATTCAGCTTCCAACTTCCTAACCTCGTTCCTTGGACAATATTCATTGATTAGCATTGTTTTGAATTCTTCCCAAGGAGTATCATAAGCTACATCTCCTCCTACGGCCTTCACATAGTTTTTCCACCACGTGAGTGCACTATCTTGTAGGGTGCATGATGCATACTTGGTCATGTCCTTCTCAATACAACCACTGATTTTAAACACAGACTCAATCTTTTCGATCCACCGGGTTAAACCAACCGGTCCTTCTGTTCCACTGAATGATGAGGGCTTGCAACCTTGAAAAGTTTTGTAAGTGCACCCCACACGAGGATTTGGGTTAACTGCAGCACCTCTTGTAGCCTCGACCCATAACATTCTGTCGTTCACTCGCTGATTGATGAGTTCCTGGATTTCTTGTTCCGTCATTCGGTTCAATCGCGCCATAATCTTCAACAAGAATGAAAAAAATAATTATTCACATGAAATATTATAGATGTAGTATGTATTTACAGTACATCGTAGCTTATTAATAATATGAACCAGTTATTATTATAAAAGCCTTTTCTTCTTATTAGCGTTTTATAATTATATCTAGGGTAGTACCTACCCGTTAAAGTTCATACTTAATAGCTTAGTACGAAAATCAATTACTACCACCCAAATAATACTTAACCATGGAAAATTATTGCATTTCACACTTCACTATTTTACATATGCTTATCTTACATCAAACATTAAGCAAACCACACTAGTAATATTATACAAAATATTATATGATCACATGGTTTAAAACAACAGCGCATCATTTAACCCAAAGCGTTTGTGTTCAAAGAAATTGCTTAAAGGTTATCCTGGTTGTCTCCCTGCATTTTGGATGAGGAACCGAAGAACTGGATGTCGGGATAGAACTAATAGGAATAGCGGGAATAGGTGTGGAAGTATCTGGTGGAGTTGGTGCGACAACATTCTCTCTAGACTCGGGATTTGGATTTTCCATTTCAGTAGCCTTTCGTTTCTTTCCTCGTTCGAACTTGTCTTTCGTAATTTCCTGTATTTCTTCCTCCTCAGGATCACTTTCTGGTTCCTCTTCAATTGATTCATCCGGAACTTGTGAGTCTTCCCCAAAGGTGTCGTTTTCATCATCGGATAGATTAATGACTGGAACACCATCTGAAGATTCTGGTTCGGAGTCGCTGAATGTGATAATAAGTTCTAAGCCAGACATCTATCACATAACAACTAGCACGTTAATACCACATAATATTTACATATTAATTTTTAACCAACAAGGATAAGCAATAGTTTTCGAAATCAAACACGGTCAAAGTCCAGACTCACTAATGCATCCTAACAAACTCGATAAGACATACTAATGCAGATTTTCTGGTTCTCTAAGACCAACGCTCTGATACCACATGTCATAACCCGACCTTAACCATAAGGACGAATACAATAACATATGATTTCATCGCGAGGTATTGACCTCTATGTGCGACATTCTTCAAAAACTGCATTCGTTTTTACAATACAAACCATAGCTTTTATTACAAATACAAGGTTTAAACAACTTAATAATGATTATCGTTTAGCGATAATCTTAGACTTACAAACTTTACATGTGATAATAACAATACGACCTTCAACATATTTTACATTACAAATCCTCCGATATGCAGTTTTATTTTTGACACAAATATGCATACTCAAGATCTTGCTTAAATTCAACATGTTGCAGCGGAAGCTTTTAGTTATCACCTGAGAATAAACATGCTTAAAACGTCAACATAAAGTTGGTGAGATATAGGTTTAATGCCGGCAGCGTTATAAATATAGACCACAAGATTTCATATATAAACGTTCTAATAAAAATATTCTAAGTTGTTGAGCACTTGATAACCATACTTAACATTTAATCAACGTCGCATATTCCCTTTATTATGAAATCTTACTACACCGTACCAAGTGTAGTCACCGAAACGAAGTACTGTGCAACCGTTGAATACTGGTAGTCCAGTCCGGTTGGGGTTGTCAGGCCCGATAGATCTATCAACAGGATTCGCGTTTACAATACCTCATGTAAATAATAGTTACCAAGTTACAGGGAAGTATGCCAGTGGTACAACTCAACGTAGAATATATATTTTTAATCACTTGTGTCCATAACGTAAATCATAAAATGCATGTATTCTCATCCCGAAATATTTAGAGTTTAAAAGTGGGACTATATACTCACCTTTGTCTTGAAGGTATTTAACTCGACTTGGTCTCCGATAGATATCACGAACCTAACCATATATATAATATATCAACATATTTTCTTTTCAAGTAATCGTTATATATATATATATATATATATATATATATATATATATATATATATATATATATATATATATATATATATATATATATATATATATATATATATATATATACTTTTAATACTTTTAATATTTTCTTTGTCCGTAGTTAGCAGTCCGATGTTAGTGGTCCACAATTAGTTGTTTAAATAAAATAAATAAAGACCCCATCGTATTCGTATTGATCAGAATTAATCTTGACCCATGGTACCATGTTGTCAAATGACGTGTTGCGTACATAAAGTACCGTGTTGTCAAATGACGTGTTGCGTACAATCAGGAGGTCTTATGATTAATCTTCTCGTGTTGTTTACGGGTGGTCCTGAAATATATAAAATCAAATCATAAGTAAATATATATTAAATATTATGTTAATTAGCCAAGATATGATTAATCCGATTTTGTCATAATATGATATATTACAGGTCTTGAAGTGTTTTTAAAAATCAAATTAGAAGGATCTATTTAGTTTGCGAACAAGTTTGAAATCACTCAAACAATGTTCTTGTTGTTAAAATTTTATAACACAAAATAAGATAGCTATATAAATATGAATCGAATAAGGTTATGAATAAGGTTACTACCTCAAGTTACTTGGACAAAGCTACTGGAAAAGGTAAGAAAAATCTTGGAATCAAAAGAGTGGTGGAGTGGGATTGAAAGATTGGAAGTAATCTCCTTGAAATCGGATGACTATATTGATACATTCTTGAGTAGGTAAATGAAGAGAGATTAGGGAGTGAATTAACTTGAAAGAAAATTGGAATGTGTGTGTGCAAAATAGCATGATTATGGGATGGATATATAGGAGATTTAGTTTGTTTTCTTGCACAAAAGTCACACACGAGGTTAAATGGCTGGTTCCCACATGTAACATCATGTCTAGTGGCTGATCATTGAAGTTTATTGTTGGTATATACCAATAGTAAACACGTATAGAAGCTGGGTATGATACGGTTACATATACCCTAGATATACTTGTAGAAATTTTGAGGAATCGGAACGAGAATTCAAATATGGACGGGTTTATAACCGCCAGGGGTTGCCACCCCTTGGACCCCGCTTATCGGGGGCGCTGCCCCCGAACCCCCGTCATAATCAAGATAAGTTCAAACAAGTGTGCACTCCACACTTCCCCAAACTTGATCGATATTTATCAAGATTATTTTGGTTACAAATTAATCCCATTACACTTAAATCATATTGGTGACATAGATCACCAACACATTATAGATTGTAAGTATATATGTCAAAGAACGTTACATATAGTTATCGTTTTGAAAACTTAAGTTAGTGGTCTCAAAGTATACTTATAACTTATTGTTGTTAGTTCACAATGAAATGTTAAACCATCCTTAAATCATGTTAAATATGTATAGATATGTACATCTACATAATCGTATAATTATCGTGTGTTATATAGTTCGTGATATCATCGGTCAAATTGGACGGTCAAACGTTGTGTGAAACTCTTTTCAAAAACATAAGTCTCAACAGTTTTGATTGCTTATCATGTTGGTAAGGTTTATTTTATGTAAATATTAATCTCATAAGTATAAAACGATCGGAAAAATCCGGGTCGTTACAACATACATGTTTTAATATTGCGCATATGTTTGCAGAGATGAAGAAAGTGCTTACCGCAGAGGAGATTGCGGCCATCTCCTTCCGCAAGCAGAATGTTAATGAGCCGCTTAAGCAGGAAAAGACTGGTGAGGATGAGGTGCAAGCACCTGCCACCTCGGGGAACAAGCGCAAGGCTGCCGAAGCCACCCAAACCAAGCAGAAGAAGAAGAAGAATCTAACTCCTAAACAAAAGGAGGACATGCGGAATGACAACTTTGTCCCCGTCGATCCATCATCCGTAGATCTTCCTCCTCCTATCACCGGTAAGCATCTCTTTTCTTTCGTAAACATCGTACGATTAACTTCATGTGCTAACAAGTTACTGATTTGCCGAGCATATTGAGGAGACGCGGCAGATGCTGCCACAGGCAAATCCGGAACTGGAGGCTACCGCCACGTCCAGGGACAGGGCGATACACCTTGACTCTGATTCTACGCCAGTCCCACCGCCCGGTAGCTTCCGATTGACAAACCTGGCGCAGCTCACCCAGTCCTCAGCCGAAAACGCCGCATAGCAGTCTGCATTTCTTCAACAAATCTTTCCGGATGAGTTCCGCAATCAGCTATCCGCACTGCCCTTTCACCAAGTGCTCAATGCCTTCGTCCAGAACGGCCTTGTGTTCTTTGGTATGTTTGCGGATCAGGCCCACCGCTCCACCAATTTGTATCAAGTGGCCGTGCGGAAAGAAATAGAGTTGGGACTGCTGCAAGCGGGCATTGACCAGGTCAAAAAAGACAGGGATGCCGCAGAAGAAGCGTGCAAGGCAGTGGAGGTGACTGCGGCGGAAACAAAGACCACCCTGATTGAGGAAAGGAAGAAAAACCGCAAGTTGGTTGGGACGGTTGATCAGGCGAAACATGAAATGGAGCGCCTGCGGCTGGAACTGGAGAGGGTGACAAGAGAGAAGGATGACGCGGTGACAGGCCGTGAGCTGGCAGAGGCGGACTTATCAAAGCTTCGCACCGCCCTTCCCACCATTGTGCAAAAGGTGATGGACTAGGGGCCCGTAACCGATAAATTTAACGCCTATGTTGATGCGTTGAAGGACCATGAAATCAACAAGGTGATGGTAGAGGTCATCAAAGGATGCGGTATGATGCCACCGTACCCCGACATTGTGCAGAAGAACTTGAAGGAGGGTACGACCGTGGCGCTCTTTGAAGCGGAAGACGCCATCGCAGCCATCCCAATCCCCCTAATCAATGCTTTTGCCGCGGACCCGAATATGTCGGTTGATGGGTTCCTCAAAGAGGAGTTTTAGGTTTTGTTTCTAATCGTTTGCGTCGTAAGTCCTATGCTTAGGCAGGCAATTGTAATTACATTATTTGCGCCCTAAGTCCCGTGTTGGGCAGGCATGTGAAACAATGATTCTGTAATAACCTTAGTTATAATATATGTTATTATGTCGTGCATGCGTTATGTATTAATTGTTTATATATTGTGAATCAAAACAAATGGTGAACCGCATGCCTATGCGCATAGTTAACCAAAACTCATGCGCATACGCAGATACTGCGTAAAATAAACCAACATTTTAGCAATTTTACCTTTAACAATTTAGACTCAAAAGCTACTGCGTTATTGCTTTGTCATGTGCTAGAGGTGCACTTTAGCTGTATGGTAAGCAACGTAACTAAAAACAAACCAATGCTTTTATACTTAAGAGTTCCTCAAACAAACCAATGCGAGAGTAATTACGCACAAGTAAACGAATGCTTGTAGTTTTAAGTCGACTTGGCAGCCATCTAGTCTGCATGGTGCTTGGCTAGGGGAAAGCCAATTCCCTTCACCTGCCGTTAATATCTAGCCTTGTAACCAAACAGGCTTCTGCCGCACGGGGGCTAGAGGACACCCCTTAAATAGGCAGGAAACGCATACAAAAAAGAGAGAAATACACATCAAAAATATGCGCGAGTAAATATTTTAATTGACATTAATCATGATTACAACCGCGACACATCCAAACGGACGAAAAATACATAGAAAAAATAATGTGCTAAAATAAAGTGGAGTGATCAGGTCCATCCAGCTACATATAACACTTTTTCAACAACATCGCGTGCCAAGTGCGTTTCACAGGTTTTCCATCTAATGTCTCGAGATGGTATGCCCTGGTGTTGCTTGCTTTTGCTACCTTGAATGGACCTTCCCAACGAGGGCCCAATTTCCCAGTATCCTCCGCATGACTTGCGTCGTTCTGATGCCAAACTAAGTCCCCGCACTTATAAGAGCGCGAGCGCACGCGCTGATTGTAGTACTTTGCAATTTTCTGCTTATTATTGGCTTCGTTTACCGCCGCAGAGAGTCTGCGTTCTTCAAGCAGATTAAGATTTTCCCGCAAAGCTTCTTAGTTATTTTGCTCTTCAAAATTCTGTATGCGGAACGTTGGCACCCCAATTTCTGCGGGTACAACAGCTTCTGATCCATAGACCAAACTGAACAGAGTCTCACCAGTGCTTGCTTTGGGTGTTGTTCTATGCGCCCACAAAACTTTTGGTAGTTCGTCCACTCAACCAATGCGACCATGACCCAATATAGCTTTGATTCCTGCTACTATATCCCGGTTAGTGACTTCGCACTGGCCATTCGCCTGCGGATGCGCAACGGAAGTAAAAGTTTGCTTAATATTAAGCTCCACGCACCAACTACGAAAAGGATCCCCCTCAAACTGCGTACCGTTATCACTAACGATTTCATTTGGTATGCCGAATCGACAGACAATGTCTTCCCATACAAAATTTCAAACCCTTTTTCCTGAAATTGTTGCCAGCGGTCTTCCCATACAAAATTTCGCACCCTTTTTCCTGATATTTCGCACCCTTTTTCCTGATCGGGTATGGTCCATTAGGGTTACATTTACACTTGGCCCATAAGTTATAAACCCTAATTATCCCTTAACCCTAGTCTTTCCCCTATAAATATAGGGATCTCTCCCTACATCAAAGACACCTCATACGGTCATTTGATCACACCACAACTCCTCCACCACCGCAAGTCCGCAATGCATACGGCAGTTCTCGCCAGATCTTCTCCACGATCGTCTTCACGATCGCAACACTAGGGTTTTTACCTACGGGTCTTGTAGGGTTTTTTCTCCCTTTGCCGTCGATAGGGTCTCACTATCAACCGGCGGGCAATTCGTTGGCCACCCTCCCGAGATCATCATCTCGGGTACGGGTTATTCACGGTAACCGGACCGGAGATCGACGACGTTGACGCCTAAAAAAAACCCTTTCGCATTGTTGTTCGTGTGTAGGTTTTCCCTTGGAAAAAATATGCATGAACAAGTGGCGTCATCCGTGGGACCGCGATAATAAGCTTCGTCGTTCTCATACACATCCGTAAGTTCTATATTTATTCAACAGATTCTCAAAATTCTCTGTAACATGCGAAAGTCATAAAGCAACAATAGACATAGTCAAGCACGCATGCACATAGATGTATGTTGTTGACTTTCACATAGAATTATTTAGTTAGAGAACAAGGGATCACCAAAATTCTTTTTGAAGAAAAAAGTGATCTGCATCTTTTCTCAAATTTTACGAAAAGGGAAGATAATAATCCTTTTACTTTCCTATATTCTCTGTTAAATATATTTAGAAACACAATCCGTTCGGTTTGCGAAGTTTTGTTTTTGTTTTATTGAATTATTTATTTGTTTTATTGAATTATTTGTATATGGTTTTGAGCAAACAATATGCGCAGCTATCATTACGATCTTTCACGCACACATATGCGGAATTGGTTTTCCGCGTAGCTTTCATGTAGCGACCTCGGGTAGCTTCGAGCGGAATTGGTTTTCCGCGCAACTACCCGCACAACTACCCGCACAACTTTTGCGCAGCTTAACGCGAAATTGGTTTTCCGTAGGCTGTCCGCGTATCTACCGCATAGCTATTGCGCACACATGTTTTGTTCTTACTGTATTGCAATGGAGAATTCGATACGATACTTAACGAAAGATATCATACCGAACTGGGGGGACTTGATCGGGTATGGTCCATTAGGGTTACATTTACGCTTGGCCCATAAGTTATAAACCCTAATTATCCCTTAACCCTAGTCTTTCCCCTATAAATATAGGGATCTCTCCCTACATCAAAGACACCTCATACGGTCATTCGATCACACCGAAACTCCTTCACCACCGCAAGTCCGCAACGCATACGACAGTTCTCGCCGGATCTTCTCCACGATCGTCTTCACGATCGCAACACTAGGGTTTTTACCTACGGGTCTTGTAGGGTTTTTTCTCCCTTTGCCGTCGATAGGGTCTGACTATCGACCGGTGGGCAATTCGTTGGCCACCCTCCCAAGATCATCATCTCGGGTACGGGTTATTCACGGTAACCGGACCGGAGATCGACGACGTTGACGCCTAAAAAAACTCTTTCGCATTGTTGTTCGTGTGTAGGTTTTTCCTTGGAAAAAATATGCATGAACAATGATATTTTAAGATAATATTTAGTCATGATAACACAAATAAACATACATATTGTAAAATTACTAATATGTAAAAGTATAAATGAAAATATATTGTTCAAATCCTTGATTTCGACACCCATATTTATTTATTTATTTTGAATAGCTATTAGAGTGTCCTACATAGTTATACATAGCATCTATTTTCAAATCTGGTAGCTCTACGGTAATATATCTGTCAATGTCTGCTGGTGAGAAGGTCCGAGGCATATAAACCCATCGAAGTGTATGACGATGTGGTAACCCGCATTTTTAAAACTCGATAGTGTACAGAACTAAAACGAATAAGATCAATGCATTAATACAATAACTATACAAAACAATATGAATAATACAGGGACGCAACTCTGGTAAAGATGACAAATTGCATACAATATATTGCAAATGAATATAATATAGGGACACAACTGGTAAAGATGACGACAAATTGCATACACTATATTGCAAATGAACTGCCACAGGAGTAATCCTAGTGGCTAATATGCCAAGCAGGACAAATGAAAGAAGGTTATTTCAATCAATATAGGTTGTACATTATGAGTAAGTAAAAAATAAACTGAACCTAAAGCAATTATATGTAATAGTATACAATGTTTTTTTGCAGTGGAGTATTATCAGATTATCCTGTATTTTTATAAAACACTAAAAAACAGCTACCTGAATAGGAGATATTTTTTTAAGCAACCATTTTTCAACTGATCTTCGGTCCCACACAATCCTGTATAATCCTTAAGGACATAACCACTAGAAAGTTGACTCTCCTACCAATCTATAGAATGCTTGCCTGCTTGCCTGCTGTTCTACAAAGCAAATTTCAGCCCCCAGACACCCTTTTGACGACTATTTAGGACCTGCCTAAACTCGACAAAACCATATATAACTTATATCATGTTGAAACATTCCACGGATACTTTTTAACAAAAATATCAGTTTTCATCAAATATTACCCATTTTCAACTTACGAACCCACGAAGTAGGCCCGAGAGTCATTTTTGACACTTTAACCAAAATGGTAAAAAGTTCCCATTGACAACCCGAAACTTAACCCAACTTACCTGGGTTGACCTATCTTATACCATAAGTCTAAAATGGAATTCTTGGACGTGTTGGTGGCTTTCGTTTTTCAAAATTACGTATATGGGTTAAACTAGGCACTTATGACCCAAATGGGTCATAAATTCTAAGTGTTTCATCTTAATTTCTAATTCTAAAGTTAGTAGCAACAGAGTCAAACTAACAACTCGGTTTTTCTTCCATCTACATAAAAGTATAGCGCATATGTATTTCATAAAGATTTGGTATATAAGTTGAAGATGGGTAATGTTTAATACTATTGTAAACACAATTAAAATGTAAACCACACTAATTAGACTCCTAATATAAACTAACTGAATTGATCATATTAACATTTATGTTAATGATCCTTTAACAGCAATTAGCATTAGTCTTTTATATATAAGCATAACTATAACTATATAACTTAAACCAGGAACAACATTAATCACTTGCCTCCTAAATGTCTAATTAAAAAAAATACTATTGTGAAAACTCCTATCCAATGATTGAAGTAGTGAGTTAATTGGAGTTGTAAAATGCATAACACAGTGAATTACCTGGTAAATTAGGAAGGTAAATCACAGAGCAATAGAGACTTGTAAGTTAATGTGAAAATGCAACTAACACTGAAACTTAAAAAACACTTGATATGAATAATACCTGAGCGAACATGCCCAAAAATCTTCTCCTATATTAGTGTATTTTATGAATCATTTGACTTTCATGTAATATATGTTCGCCACAATTTCAGCTTTATCTACAGCTGTCTACACAAATCTCCATCACATATCATTAAGCAACATTATTTACAACAAAGCTGTAAACTGCCTAACTTAATGTTAAATCTAAAATTACATGCCTTCTAATTGTTTAAATATTGAGCAAATGCTCTAGTGTGTACGAAATACCATTCCCTACTGCTTTCAATTAGACTCGTTGTTCCTTCACATGCAATCTAACGTAGAAAATAGTATTTTGGGGCATGAAAGAAAATAAAAAATATATTGCGTTGTTACCTTGTAGGTATCCCATCAGCGGGGACAACGGAGTTTGCTTATGTCTTCCTATCGACACATCTGACTCCATGACTTTTGAGATTGTAAATGCATTCTCTGCAATACATACTAAAAAAACATCATTTTCACCTATGTTCATATACATATACTTTACTACAGGAGTGCAAAAGATAGACATATATACCTGGAGAAATGTATCCCAATTTGCCCATAAGTGTGTAGGTTGATAGTGCAGCAGTAGTCTGATGCAAGAACTTTGCCTTCCCAAAGTTGGAGATATGAGAATCCATGCTGCAATCCTTAAAAAAAAAAAATTATCGATTTTATATCTAGGTCACTGATGTGTGTACAAAATGGGATAGTAGTTTCTTAAAATTAACATACGAAAACAATACACAAAAATCTCACATTAACATCATGCTAAACTCTCTCCATCTCTTTCAAATCTTAGCTTGAACTTCCTAATGATATTATAGCAAAATTTTAACATAACCCATTAAATACACTAATATAAATTACTACTCATCACAAATGGTAAATGTGATATCTGAATCTGTTCACTAAGAAAGAACTCACAACCATGTTTAAAACACCACATCATGCAGAAACAATAAACCAAATGATATATAATCAACGTAGAAAAGAATAACATGGCAGAGCTAATAAGAAAGACTATGATTTTCAAGAATAGGAACCACCACAAAACCCTCCACAAACACATAGATCATCATATAAATTACAATCAGTAAAAGGAAGCAGAGAAAAGCATCAGAAACTGTCACACCCCCCAAAATGGACCAGGGGTAATTGTGACCAATCATATCATAACACGGTTGTATAAACGAGAACGACTCTATATGATACTTTTTAAATAAAACCTTTGTTAATAAAACAGCGGAAGCAGTAATACATGTTTACATTATTATTAAAACATAAAATAAATGTTTATGAACTAAAATATAATATCCGATGTGGACTCCATGCAAGCATCAAATCTATCATCACAAAGTTGCAAACAGCTAGCTCAATCATCACCTGAGACAAAACATGCTTAAAGTGTCAACCAAAAAGGTTGAGTGAAATTCACAGGTTTATAAATAATATCCAAAGTTTTAGACCACAAGATTTAGTTTAAAGTTGATTGATATAGAAATATCAACCTAAAAGTGTTGCTGCATTTTGTAATATCGCTACTAAACAAGTTTACCCTATGACACCTTGTACTGTCAGTGTCGTGGAATCATTATTATGTAACCAAAGACCAACGGTCGAATGGTTAGAGACGTTACTCTCAATAGGCCTACTCACAATAATTAAGTTTGCATTTAAACGTAGCAATTAACGATATTACGGTAGGGATTTAGCATGAATCAAAGCATGACAGCATAGTTAACAATTTAGTACTTGTGTCTAAGCGTAAAACAGTTATAAAGAAAGCATGTGTCTCACCCCAAAAGTTATAAAAAAATAGTTATGAAACAGTAAAAAGTGTGGCTATGAAGGTCACCTTAGTAGCACAAAAGAATATTTCATGAAAGAATTGAACGGAAGGACGTGACCGAGATCTCAACCTAGAGATAGAACGTATGATCAGACATTGCCTAAAAGACAATAGTATATAGTACTATATTGATAGTAATGGTTCACTAAAGAATTTCCATTTTCGGAAGGTTACTATTTATGGAAAGTTTTCACTTATAGTAATTTTTTAATTTTAGAAAGTTCGGGTTAATCTTTAGCAAGACGTTGTATAACTTTACTCAAACTTCGTTGCTATCAAATAAGTCAGGAATGACCAGATGTAACCGGGGGCCCAGGACTCTTGACCAGAATCTAAGTCATGGCATTCGAGATCCACAAGCTTACCCATAAATGGCAACCTAGACATCATTCACTTACGACCGTGAGTAGCGATGAAGTTCACATGAATTGTACATTATCTTTGATTAACCTTCACTTTAGGTTTATATGTTATTTTATATGTTATATTATATTTATTAATGTATTAACAATTTGATTATCTTATATTATATACTATAAGTTATTATTATTAAATTAGTGTAGTTATAAAATAAGTGTTTATTAATAATGTATTGTTATTAACTTACATTATAAGCATTATACTTTATTATATAGTATACTTAGTTATTAACCGTAAGTTATAATAATAATATTAATTTAGTATATGTAATATACTTATGTTAATCGAAAATCATACTAATATATGTTAATTCGAATATTAATTCATTAAATATTATATTTATAATTTTTATAAACTTAGTTAATTATACAATTCAGTAGGATATTTTATAAAAATAATTTTATCAAGTTTTTGTATTTATTTCCCACTTTTCTTTATATATATACTCGGTTTATATTAATCAAATTTAATTAGGTAATAAATATTAAATCGACCTAAATAAATAATTTTATATTTTTTACAGGTTCTATATTATGTAAAAATGTTATAAAATTATTAAATCAAATTTTATATCAAAATATTATTTATTTAATGTTTTCTAATTATTTAACCATTGTAATCGGCCTATAATTAAATAAATAGGAAAAATAATTTAAAATTAATTTTTATATTTTTTAAAGTATCTAGTGATGCTACTAATCATATAAAAATTTTATAAAAATATTTAATACATGTTTGTATTTATTTTGTATTTTCTTTATTATTTCTTTCGGTTTAGAATAATGCAAAAGTAAATTCTTTTTAAATACTAATCATCCTATTTATTTAATTTTTATAATTTTTGCTTGTTTATAAAAGTATAATAATCTCAAAAAAAATTATAATTATTTTCATTACTATTTAATATTTTATTACAAATTTTATATTATTTTATGTTTAAATACTACATAATTCATATTTAATTATAAATAATATTCCATAAATTAAAAAAATTATTTTTATACATCATAATACTTATAATACTAATTATAATTTATATATATTAAATTCAAATTTTTAAAGAATTTATAAAAAAATAAAAGTAATTCGACAAAAAATATAGAAAATACCTCAAGTACTTTCCCAAGTTTGTGAGAGAGTTTTTCCAAAGATTTGATACAATTTTTTATGAAATGGAAGTGGGTATTTATAGGAAAAAAATAGTTGGTGAAAAGAAAAATATAAATAAAATAAAGGTGCCAATTTTGACAAAAAAATAAAAACATGTTAAAAATATTTTTAATAAGTTTTTGTTTTTGAAAATATTTAGTCAAAATTCATGGGCTCATTATTTAATTTATAAAAAAAATCACTTTTTTTTATAAGCTAAAAATATATATATAATGATTAAAATAACTTATCATTTAATTAATAATTATGTTTCATATAGTTTTAAATATAATACGCATTAATATTAATATTAACTAGAGTTATTTTATATAATTAGTGTAAACTTTAGTTAACAAAAAGTGTCGACTAAAAATAAATATTTGATCAATGTCAAATTTAATTATATATTACGTATGAATAACAACCCTATAGTCAAATTAGTCAATTCAGATATGAAAATATGAGGGTTGTTATAGTACCTACCCGTTAAAAGAAATTTCGTCCCGAAATTTAGTTGTTGCCATTAATCGGTGTTGTTCGTACATAGACGAGGATATTTACGTTTTATTTGGTTTTCACGTTCCCAGGTATGCTCGGGGCCTTGCGTGAATTCCAACGGATAGAATATTGTTCTGTTTCAAGAATTAAAATCATACAAACCATAATTTCTACAAGTTCTTCTACGAAGTGCATTTTATTATTAATGCTTAGATCATTCAAAATGATGATGTTATACAAGCCATTTCAGTAAATTGGATATATAAAATATGTTATGAATAATATCGAGCTCATTTAAACCTTGAGCGTTTATGCCACCACGCTAGGGTAGACAAAATAGAGAGGAGTTCATGAAAATCATAGTCGTGAAATTTGATAGAGATTGTCATTCTTTACAACAAAAATGATGAATATGAGTTGAAAATATTGTTTTATCAACATTGGGTAATATGGATAAAACGATTCGATTATAGAAAGAGTATAAGCGAAGCTATCGTAAAAAAAAGTAAAATGAAGAAATTAAATGTTCGTCTTAACTTTTGACATAGCTAAAGTCGATTTCCGGAATTCAAGGGATTTAAAGAAACCTTCGCAATCTTTATAAGATTTGATTCTCCGGTAATTAAGGAATTTTGAGATTTCTTTGATTAAATGCGGTGAATTGCCTCGATTGCTATGTTTGGAATTTTGCTATAAATTAGCTTCTTCCGTTTCATTATCTTCACCACTTCTATACTTTCTTCATAAATTCATACTTCCCAAAAGATTTGTTAATATGCTCAATCCCGTATTGATACTTGTTATTATATTGACCATATATGCAGTCATTCTTCTTTTTCTTTTACCACCGGAGGAATCTGATTTCTTCTATTATTCCCTTGGGGTTATAATGTTTTTAATTCTCCCGTATCTTTACATTGCAATACGTATTGATATACACGGTTTGTAATTTCCGTGTCGTTATCGAGCTTTATATTTTTCCTTATATGTCGGAGCTCTATGCTCTTATTTTTCCTTCCCGACTTCAAGTCAAGCGAGTAATGGTCCAGAATTCGTAGGTATGGAGTTTTGAATGGACCTACTGTTCTAAGCGTAATATCACGATTTGATTTGGTAAATTACCAGAATCGCTGAGGATATAACTATCAAGAATATATTTTTTTGATATGTTCAGAGATTAAGTAGAATGTAAGAGTCGTGTAACATGGCAAATGATGATTATAAAGTCTATGAATCATCATCTTCCATTAAAAATTTAGCATGACTTACTGTAATATAATCATGTTGGCCTGACGTCATTATATTATACTAACTCATGCTTCAATTCCCAACACTTCTTCAAAACGTTTATAATTTAAACTTGAATTTTATAGAATATAGAAACTAAAACAGTTTCCTTTATGTTTTAATACAGATAGCATGAAGAGGTATATAATTTCGGACGAGAATATTTATGAAAATATCTTCAGAAATATCGAAGAAATTTATGATGATATTTTGGAATTTCTAAGTTCGAAAGTTGATGAAGAAAAATTTTTCGCAAGCTTTTAACATGACTTCGGAGCAAGATATTCTCTAAAGATTTTATCGGATCCAGAATTACCTGAATTCTTTGAATATAGGGTTTGGTCCTTGTATTTGTCCTTGGTCTCCTTCATGGTTAGCTCAATCCGTTTTTCAGTTCCAAATCTGAGCTTTTTCAACACGTCATTCTTTATCATCAAACTTTTGGCCATTAAGACCATCTATAGCTTTTGCTGCTTCGTCAGCATTCTCAAGGTTAACGAATCTGGATCATTGATTATCAATTCGAGATGGTTTCAAGAAATTTCATTTTTAGATGATTAAACGCTGATTGTGAACGAATCTAATGGTTGACGAATAGGCGTTGTTGATTTCAAAAGTAGTGAATGATAATTTCGGTGGTTTGATGTGATAATTCATCATATATAATTCATGAATGTGGTGATCTTTAGGAAGATAACATCTGCTAAAGCTTTACTTGAATTCTAATATGTCAAAATCAGAATATGTAATTGAATTTGTATGAAATTGATTGTGTATCACTGTGAAGGTAGTGAGTATAGTTAATGATTTATGAATCGAAATTGAAAAATGTACAGTGTAGTAATGTGAGATATAAATATTTCTCGAGTATTACCTACCCGTTAAAATATTTTCACAATTAATAATTTTTACAAAAGAATTTTTAATTACAAACTTTATGAAGATATATTCATATATATATATATATATATATATATATATATATATATATATATATATATATATATATATATATATATATATATATATATATATATATATATATATATATATATATATATATATATATATATATATATATGTATGTATGTATATATTGTAATGACCCGGCTTTTTCGACTTGCTTTTATGCCTTGTATTTTTGCAAAACTGCGTATTTGTGCGTACTGTGTTACTTTATTACTCCGGAACCTTGGCACACGTGTTTTATATTCATATATACTTTAAAATGTGCCTTGGTATATGTAGAATGCTTAACTTATCCACCGGATGCTTTATAACCGTTGGTGTTACTTGCCGTTATGAATAAACCGCGGACTGCGCGCACGTTTGACTTTTGTCGGAACCGGAATATTTGGACAGCGAAATATTAATTATTATTTTATAATAATAATTACTTGGGCCTATGGATGCTTAATTTTATTTATTTAATTGCTAAAGCCCAATAGTTAGTCTTGTTGGACTTTCTACCTTGTTGGGCTCAAGCCCACCCTACTCTAACTAGTGACCCAATTAATTAGCCCAAGTATTATTACTAGTGACCCATAATAATAAATAATTACATAAATAAATAAATAAATGAGTCATACTAGCATAATGGATAAGGATTATCCATTTGTCACATGAGATTCTAGCATTAGTACACACTTTAGACAACCATTATCCATAAAGCAAAGCTGTGTCTCCCTCCCCCTCCCCTCAAAATCACGGCCACCATAGGTGCCATGTCACCAATCCATGTCAATCCCATTTGCTTATAAATACTAGCCATTTACCTCCCATTTTACACTTGCTCTCATTTTGGTTTTCACACACACTTGATTCTTTCTTTCTTTCCTCTCTAGTTCTTCTTGTAAGTCTTCTTTTTCTTCTTCTTTTCCTTTCAATTTCGTGGTCATCATCATCATATTATGGAGATCAAAGTTCCTTTTAGCTTTGATCTTGCTTATATCTTGTTGATTCAAGCATGAATCTTTCAAGAACATGGAAGATTCAAGCTTTCTAGCTTGAATCTTCACCAACTTTGTAGATTCATCTTTCTTTTACTTTAACCTTGTTATTTTATGATAAAGATTCAAACTTTTGTTTGTAATCTTCATGCATCTTCAAGATCCAAGCTTTATGCTTCAAGATCTTCAAGAACAAATAAGATGCAAGCTTTCTAGCTTGAATCTTCATATCTTTTTGTTAGATTTAAGTTCTTTTTGCTTTGATCTTGTTATTTTGTTGAAAAGATTCAAACTTTTTTTTGTAATCTTCATGTATCTTCAAGATCCACGCTTTATGCTTCAAGATCTTCAAGAACACTTAAAGGTGTAAGCTTTCTAGCTTTGTAACCTTGTAACTTGTGTGAAATGGATCCAAGCTCTCTAGCTTAGGATTCCATCACCTCTTTTGACTTGGATTGTGCTTATACTTGTTGAATTGGTGTAAAGTTTGTAGCTTTAGTTGTTATTGTGACTTGTATTTGTGTTAAGACTAAGGATATGATGTAACCTTGGTTCATCATCCATCTAAGACTTATGAATGAGTTGTGTTCTTACTTGGTCTTAACATATTGTGTATTGATGGTGAATTCTTAGTCAAGATGATGCTAAATCATCAACGAGTTGTACACTTGAAGCTACAAGCATCAAGGATGAGAACCGTGATGAGCATCAAGTACTAAGAACCCCACCGGAGCACCTTAGCTACTGTTTTTCATGTCTGATCAGACCACCTGGGCTACTGGAAAGTTGATTTTCAGTTAGTTCGTTTTGAGTAGATGATTTTCCGTTTAGACCTCGTCTTAAACCAAGTTACGGTTTAGGATCTATGGCCTTCCGAAAGTCAATACTCCTTTGTAACGTTGTGCTGAAAATTCGGACCTACTCGCACTTAAACCATTGCCACGGTCAAAAGAAGTCGAGTTTGAGTCTAGAAATTGGTCAGCAACTAGAGGACTCCCATACGGAGCCATGGCCACTGATTTTATGTATTTTCGATTTACGTAGAGGTCGTAGCAGCTGATCTAATTCAGCCTATTGTTTGACCTCTATACTTGATTAGTTTACTTAGCTTTTATGAATAATGAATGATGATGATGATGATGACACTTAAACTTACTTATGCACTATTTCAACTTATAAAGATAACCTACCGACCTAGTAGCCTTTGATTTAGGTGGACGACCTTTCGGACCGACTTTCTACTTGCATACTTTCGTAACAACTTGTCTTGCTTATTCACTGTGAGTTATAGCATCCCTTTTTTACTTTAATTATTTTGGGACTGAGAATACATGCGCTTTTTACGCTTTACATACTAGGCACGAGTACTTAAACTTTATATGTGTGTGGGTTATACAACGGCATAAACATTCCCCTTAGCACGGTAACGTTTAGTCATTGGTTTTTGAACCTGTGAACGTGAATCTTAGATATGGATCCATAGGGTTTGACATCCCCACTCGGGCTAGTCGCGCTAGCATTTAACGGGTGTTTAATACTTCGTGAACATACGTACTCGCCAAGTGTACTTTCAGGGGGTTATAAACGTTAAGTCTAGTTACCGGGTGCCCACGGTTTTTACATATACTTTTCATACTATTTTGATACACTGTTTGCAACACTGAAATCTCGTGGCCTACATTACATTACTGAATACAAATAAACTATAGCTCACCAACATTCGTGTTAAATTTTTAAGCATGTATTTCTCAGGTGCTTAGACGTTGTTGCTTCCGCTGTTAGACTTGCTGTTATGGACCTGCTGTATTAGATATCCGCTGCATTACTAGAGATGTCTCAATCTTGGAACTTTTCTTTTGCATTCGTAGTTTATGTTAATTTCAAACAATGGTTTTGTAACGACCTTAGGGTCAAATAATTATGTTTATGCTCCTATTCATAGGATGCACGCTATTTTTTGTAAAACGTTATCTTTTTATGAATGCAAATCGATTTTCAAACAGCATATAGTGTTTGACCTTGTGATGAACCTGTTGATTAACGAACCGTACACGATGGTTTTGTACGGGGCGTCACAGTTGGTATCAGAGCATTGGTTGTAGGGAATTAGGTTGCATTAGTGAGTCTAGACCGGACCAAGTATGATTCACTAATAGGACTAATCTATAACTTGCTTGTTTACTTGTTTCTGTGGGACCTGCTGCATGCTACTGTGTTATAATACTGCATGTTACTGCTTATTACTACTGCATGCTACTGCTTACTTTTATTGCTGTATGATCTTACTGCATGCTATTGCTTATCTTTACTACCATGCGAACTTGCTGTAGGCTTATTTTCGCTATTGCATGATTACTATCTGCTTTCACATGTTACTTCTGTTTAGCGTTGTTGATATTATTGCCATGCTGTGTACTGTTTTAGATAACCTAGGTTGTTGTAGTGCCTGATTACATGCTTGCTTCATGTCTGCCATTCGCTATACCGACTTGGAAAACTTACCTTTCCTAGTTCAGATGTTTTTCTGAACCCTTTTCCCCACTCGTCTAGCCCTAAGGATTAGTATTGTAATCCGCCTGTTAATACCGTTCCACCGTTCCGGAGATTGAAACATTACTTCACGCAATCTAGTAGGAGTACCCCTCGGATTACACGCCCACTAAAGTTGATCCTCGGAGGAGGGGAGATGTGAGGACTTGTCGAAATAACCGCACCCCGAGCTCACTCTAATTAGCCACGTACAACGTATGAACATTAGAAGGTTGTTTACTTCCCGCAAGATGACCTGTATCCCGTACGCTTTCATGATCGTCACTTATCTCCTTCATTCTTCCCTACTGCTCGACGATCTAACGACACTTCTGGACATAGGTCCCCAACACTCTTAGGAATTGGAGAAGTCGGGAAGGCATCTCCTTTCACTAGGTCATAGTGTCTTCTACTGATGCTCAGCCATACCCAAGGACTTGGGAGTCACCTCGAAACATATCGTATTACTACTTGCTACACGTACAACTCGACACGAGACCCATATTGAATTTCTAGAAAGGAACCTAACGACGTTACCGGAACCCGAACATTTTGAAGAAACTTCGAGACATTTAGGCACCTACGCACCCACACCGAGAAACTGTGAGATTAATTATGTAGATTTTGTTTTGAGATAGCATAGATAAGGCACCGTTAGGTGGAATTAGGTAGAACTTGAAGTGAACACGTTACATTGACCATATGGAGTGATATTAGAATGAGCGTACGATTTAGTACAATATAATGACGCCAGGCCAGCGTGATTATATTGACGTAAATTATGCAGAAATCCCAATGTTAATATATAAGGAATATGAAGCGATTCAAAGGAAATTTTGGTAGGAACCACTTGAGTATACGCATTATGGTCTGATAAAGGTAGGAATAACCACTTAGCCTAGGTACTGTAAGAGAAGGGCTTGGATTGCAGAATTGATAACCCGAAAATTTGTTATAGATATACACACCCTGGGCACTTAAGTAAAAAGTTCTGAAATAGGAAAAACTTTGGACTTACTTGTGGTAGAGCAATCGTTATCTTAGTTATGGAGACTCGCATGGATCCTGATTTTAGTTAGGGTGCATTTCTTCACAACGTTTATTGTCTCTGAGATGTTTAATACTAGAGTAATAGAAACCTTACATCTAAGAACTTTAGCGTTATGACTAGTAAGCCATTAACAACCATAAGAGTTAAGTATTCTATAGGACAAAGTAATGGTAATCTGGCAGAGATAGAGGAATGATTTAAGGTAGTATCTTATAATTAACAGGTGGGTCATTTGGAGATGACCTCATGCCGACGAAACTTGGAAGTTTTATAGTAGTAGTTGGAAAGGATTAGTTACCTACGCAAAAGCAGATGTTATTTGAGAAGGTTGATGGAATTTTTCGCGATAGTATAATAAGATTTAGTTGGAATGGACTTTAGGATTAACCTAATACTCATCAAGTTAGGAAGCTTTGATGAAATAGTTGGAACAGATTGGCTTTCAAGGATGAAAGCGTAAGTTATTTATAGTAAGAATATTATTCGTATACCTCGCGAGAATGGTGAGCCAGAAGCCATCTGGGTTACTTCAACAACCCGAGATCCCATAATGGAAATGGGAAGGGATGACGATGGATTTCATCCTGAAGACTACCAAAAACAATAGGCAGTTATGACACCATCTGGGTTATCGTTGACCGCCTCACCAAATCTGCTCACTTTCTAGCCATGAAAGGAACCGATACAATGGACAAACCTGCACAACGATACATAAAGGAAAATGTATCCCGCCACTTCGGCAATTCAAATTCTATCTTAAGGACTGGCCCGGAATCTTATTTGATACTCATTCTTACGCGACTCTAAATCCTAACTTACTCCGAGAGATTTCTTATTTGATGATAATCGTACCATCATCCTTCTTACGTCAATATTAGTCGTACCAGTTCGAAATTTCTAAAATCAATGAGTAGTTAATTCCCATCCTCATACTCTCCCACTCATATCTCACTTATAAGCAACAACTTCACACTTAAGCATTTTTGGTCAAAGGACTTATGTCCTACTAAAAGTCATCAACCACATTTAAATTCAATAGTTTTTATTACCTCAAATGTCACCCGAAATTTTCAAAAATCTTTTACTCGATCTTTTCCCAACTTGTAATCTCCGAAATATGAAAATTTGTTTGCCAAAATTTTACACACACTATTTTACTGTGCGATCCTCTCAAAGTTTTATAAAAATTTATTTTATTGCCATTCGTACAAATTTTAGAAACCGTATATGTTAAATAATTACTTATTTTGACTAGTACACATGAAATTTTACTTTCAATTTTACAAATCAAAGCTTTTATTTAAAAGATATTTTACCTTAAATGGTACGTGTTGCACATAACCCTAGTTTGCTAAGAACTTCGTTTCTTTTCTTACATTGTCACCTTAAACGATTTTTATAAAATTTTCGTTGCTTGTTAATATAAAATTTTTCGTTGCTTATTCGTATCCAAGTCTTCATGGAGACTTTACAACCATCGAAATCGAGAGATTCATGGGTGTGTATGTGATGAAGGCACTTACTACCACGTCATGTAGAGCCTTCGGGCATCCATCAACACTTAAACCATTCAAAATTACTGCGTTACCCTAGGGATCTTATCCTTCACACCTGTCGGAGCGATGCTCTATCTTACACAACTCAAAGTCCTGACTTATTCCATGGGATTCTCATCTAGCGATATTAACATCATCAGTACTCCGACTTTAATATTGGCCATAACCTGTTTGGCATTTTTGCAAAGTCAAGAAACAATTAACTTCTCATCCTCATGCCCAATCCTTCATACCTCACTTTTTAGCAACGGCTTCGCACGTGAACATTTTTGAGCCAAAGACTTAGGTCCTGATAATTTTCAAAACTACATTTAAGTCATTAGTTTTCATTACCTAGTAACATGTCAATCGATGATTTAAAGATTTTTCACTCGACCTTTTTTTTTTCAACTCATAACCTCTGAAATACGAAAAACTATATTTATCAAAATATTTTGATTTTACACGTTGCTTATTTGTGCGGTCCGCACGAGATTATGGACAAATGAAAGTAATAAAAATTTTCGGTCACTTACGCGATTTATAAAATCATATATGTATATATATAATTAAGTTAACAAATTTACCCTTACTTATTTTGGTTAATACCTACCAAGTTATACCTTCAAATTATTTAACAATCGCTCCTTTAATGAGTTGTTTAACTTAAGTCAAATAGTTTTATGCAAAATGGTACACGTTGTACATATTTCTAAATTTACTAAGGACTTCGTTCCGTTTATGTTGTTACATCAAACGTTTAAAGGTTTTTCAAAACTTCCTTGGTTGATTTTAAAGGTTTTCGTATTAAGCTACACCATGTATGGATCACACTTCTTCTCGCCCTCCGTTAGGGATGAAGCTTACTATTAAAATCCTTGTTAAAAACGCTTGAGCCACTTTGGGTGGCAGATTTTTAAAAAAATTTGTTAAGAAGTCTTTGCGCTCATGAAATGTTCCTCTTAAGGTTAGACTTGGCAAAAACGCGAGCCGATAAATCAGTCTTCTGATGTACACTCAGTGTTTACCCGATTGTAGGAAAGGAACTAGTTAGGTTTCTACTCTCAATATTTCACGGCTAATCTCAATACCCCCGTAAACGTCATCTCTAGGATTCATTATGTTGAGGTACAAGAAATCATTGTTGGAGATTCTCTTAACTTGGAGTAAATCATTCTTTATGACCAGGAGTTCACGTATCTTCTCATCCGCGCATCCCCTTAAGTATAAGGATAAATTCAGAACGAACTGTTCGGAGAATTCACTCTCGTTCAAGGACCACACCTTTCGTGCGATTTTCTTTCGGAAATGTAACATAAGATACCTTAAGAATCTATGAATCTTGTTATCCTCTTGGAAGGGACTGCTTAAAACATCTGTAACACAGATATGGTTACTCCACACATTCCTTCCTTCGCCGGTTGCAATTATATGTTGTTCTAGTTAATGTTAACCCTAACCTCAACATGTAACTGAAAGGAAAAAGTTACATTATGGAACTGTTCACCTGTAGTATGGTAAACTAAGGTGATATACTTCATTGTTCGTTCAGACCGTCCTGAAGACACTATAGATAATTATGGCTTGCATTGCAAATAAGTCCGATTAGTCACTTTTAGCTAAAATTTCAATTCATTTAGTCAAATGAAACGTTCTTAAATATCGGGTTCTTTATGCCTGTGGTCTCCTTCCGAAATTAAGGGATTAGTAAAATCCGTGGCTAACACTATCCAGACATCAAATCGCACGGTTGTGAATCACCATGTTTTTCATTCTATCTATCAGCTTTGTATTACGGCATAAGCGCTCAATGTTTTAGATAAGCTTAGTAACATTCATGATGCATTTCATGCATCCAGCTTGCTGAAGATGCCTGTAAGGCTAAAAACATCATCTTTCCTTTTGTGGGTATATATTCAGATGACATACTCATGTTAACCAGAAACGAAATCAATTTGTTAATCTCTTAGGACAAGAGACTTAAATAATGGCACATACCTATTCTTACTTTTATACGCCCAAGTACCTTTCAAGGTAAATAGCTCACTTTGAGCCCACGAATCTTTCGAAACTTTGATACGCTACTTCTTATTTAAATATGGTACCATATTTTTTAGTCACTCCTCAAATTTCGGGACGAAATTTCCATTAACAGGTGAGTAATGTAACGACCCGGCTTTTTCGACTTGCTTTTATGCCTTGTATTTTTGCGAAACTGCGTATTTGTGCGTACTGTGTTACTTTATTACTCCGGAACCTTGGCACACGTGTTTTATATTCATATATACTTTAAAACGTGCCTTGGTGTATGTAGAATGCTTAACTTGTCCACCGGATGCTTTATAACCGTTGGTGTTACTTGCCGTTACGAATAAACCGCGGACTGCGCGCACGTTTGACTTTTGTCGGAACCGGAATATTTGGACAGCGAAATATTAATTATTATTTTATAATAATAATTACTTGGGCCTTTGGATGCTTAATTTTATTTATTTAATTGCTAAAGCCCAATAGTTAGTCTTGTTGGTCTTTCTATCTTGTTGGGCTCAAGCCCACCCTACTCTAGCTAGTGACCCAATTAATTAGCCCAAGTATTATTACTAGTGACCCATAATAATAAATAATTAAATAAATAAATTAATGAGTCATACTAGCATAATGGATAAGGATTATCTATTTGTCACATGGGATTCTAGCATTAGTACACACTTTAGACAACCATTATCCATAAAGTAAAGTTGTGTCTCCCTCCCCCTCCCCTCAAAATCACGGCCACCATAGGTGCCATGTCACCAATCCATGTCAATCCCATTTGCTTATAAATACTAGCCATTTACCTCCCATTTTACACTTGCTCTCATTTTGGTTTTCACACACACTTGATTCTTTCTTTCTTTCCTCTCTAGTTCTTCTTGTAAGTCTTCTTTTTCTTCTTCTTTTCCTTTCAATTTCGTGGTCATCATCATCATATTATGGAGATCAAAGTTCCTTTTAGCTTTGATCTTGCTTATATCTTGTTGATTCAAGCACGAATCTTTCAAGAACATGGAAGATTCAAGCTTTCTAGCTTGAATCTTCACCAACTTTGTAGATTCATCTTTCTTTTACTTTAACCTTGTTATTTTATGATAAAGATTCAAGCTTTTATTTGTAATCTTCATGCATCTTCAAGATCCAAGCTTTATGCTTCAAGATCTTCAAGAACAATTAAGATGCAAGCTTTCTAGCTTGAATCTTCATATCTTTTTGTTAGATTTAAGTTCTTTTTGCTTTGATCTTGTTATTTTGTTGAAAAGATTCAAACTTTTGTTTGTAATCTTCATGTATCTTCAAGATCCAAGCTTTATGCTTCAAGATCTTCAAGAACACTTAAAGGTGCAAGCTTTCTAGCTTTGTAACCTTGTAACTTGTGTGAAATGGATCCAAGCTCTCTAGCTTAGGGTTTCATCACCTCTTTTGACTTGGATTGTGCTTATACTTGTTGAATTGGTGTAAAGTTTGTAGCTTTAGTTGTTATTGTGACTTGTATTTGTGTTAAGACTAAGGATATGATGTAACCTTGGTTCATCATCCATCTAAAACTCATTAATGAGTTGTGTTCTTACTTGGTCTTAACATATTGTGTATTGATGGTGAATTCTTAGTCAAGGTGATGCTAAATCATCAACGAGTTGTACACTTGAAGCTACAAGCATCAAGGATGAGAACCGTGATGAGCATCAAGTACTAAGAACCCCACCGGAGCACCTTAGCTACTGTTTTTCGTGTCTGATCAGACCACCTGGGCTACTGGAAAGTTGATTTTCAGTTAGTTCGTTTTGAGTAGATGATTTTCTGTTTAGACCTCGTCTTAAACCGAGTTACGGTTTAGGATCTATGGCCTTCCGAAAGTCAATACTCCTTTGTAACGTTGTGCTGAAAATTCGGACCTACTCGCACTTAAACCATTGCCACGGTCAAATAATGTCGAGTTTGAGTCTAAAAATTGGTCACCTATTAGAGGACTCCCATACGGAGCCATTGCCACTAATTTTGTGTCTTTTTGATTTACGTAGAGGTCGTAGCAGCTGATCTAATTCAGCCTATTGTTTGACCTCTATACTTGATTAGTTTACGTAGCTTTTATGAATAATGAATGATGATGATGATGACACTTAAACTTACTTATGCACTATTTGAACTTATAAAGATAACCTACTGACCTAGTAGCCTTTGATTTAGGTTGACGACCTTTCGGACCGACTTTCTACTTGCATACTTTCGTAACAACTTGTCTTGCTTATTCACTGTGAGTTATAGCATCCCTTTTTACTTTAATTTTTTTGGGACTGAGAATACATGCGCTTTTTACGTTTTACATACTAGGCACGAGTACTTAAACTTTATATGTGTGTGGATTATACAACGGCATAAACATTCCCCTTAGCACGGTAACGTTTAGTCATTGGATTTGAACCGGTGAACGCGAATCTTAGATATAGATCCATAGGTTTGACATCCTCACTCGGGCTAGTCGCGCTAGCATTTAACGGGTGTTTAATACTTTGTGAACATACGCACTCGCCAAGTGTACTTTCAGGGGGTTATAAACGTTAAGTCTAGTTACCGGGTGCCCACGATTTTTACATATACTTTTCATACTGTTTTGATACGCTGTTTGCAACACTGAAATCTCGTGGCCAACATTACATTACTGAATACAAATAAACTATAGCTCACCAACATTCGTGTTGACTTTTTAAGCATGTATTTCTCAAGTGCTTAGACGTTGTTGCTTCCGCTGTTAGACTTGTTGTTATGGACCTGCTGTATTAGATATCCGCTGCATTACTAGAGATGTCTCAATCTTGGAACTTTTCTTTTGCATTCGTAGTTTATGTTAATTTAAAACAATGGTTTTGTAATGGCCTTAGTTTCAAATAATTATGTTTATGCTCCTATTCATAGGATGCACGCTATCTTTTGTAAAACGTTATCTTTTTATGAATGCAAATCGATTTTCAAACAGCATATAGTGTTTGACCTTGTGATGATCCTGTTGATTGACGAACCGTACACGATGGTTTTGTACAGGGCGTCACATATATTCTTCAGATGTAATCATGGATTTAATGAGTTAATATAATATTAAACTCATTTGATTTACGGTTGAAATGAGAATAAATAATCTCCAAAACTTTAGATATTACATAATCGTCGCGGAATATTTCTTTAATGAAGTTATGAATCAATACTTCATCGTTCATTGTTATTGATATACCTCGGTATATGATGTTGGTGCTCATGGAATCCTTTTGAACTTCGCAAATCACGAATAATATTTTCAAAAAGGTTTCGAGTACATCGAAAATGAAAGTATACAATCAAACATGTATTTGAATAATGAACTTGGTTTATTATGAAATGGAGTTTATTGTGCTGAAGCAGTGATTAACGATTGTTAAGTTATTAACGAAGGATGTACATCATGACATATTAGTGATATGAATTAACCAAGTAGTACATACTAGTTAAGATTCACACTTAATAGCTTAGTACGAAAAGATTTATTATTGTTTCAGACCGTATATATATAAAGTATACATATATAATTCTTCAGGAAGAATGAGTCAATACATCTTAACTCATTATTACTAATATTCCTTGGTATCTATGGGGCGTATGAGGTTGCTATCCGAGGTACTGAGTGTGATGTTGAGGAGTGGGATGCGGATGTTGTGGGTGGTGGTACTGGTTATGCTGCTGGTGCTGCTGATGCTCTTAGATTTTGCACCATATTCTCCAGAACCACTATTCGAGCGCGAAGCTAGTTGACTTCTTCTATTATTCCGGGATGTTTGGCGGTTCGGACAAGTGGATAAATAAGATCTAAAATTCTAGATATTATATATTCGTGACGGGATACTCTGGAAATAAGGGTGAAAATAGTGTTTCGAATAGGTTCACCGGTAAGCGCTTCAGGTTCTTCGCCAATAGGACAATGTGGTGGGTGAAAAGGATCACCTTCTTCACTTCTCCATTGATTAAGTAGACTACGAACCCACCCCCAGTTCATCCAGAAAAGGTGATGACTAATTGGTTGGTTCATTCCGGTTACGCTGCCATTGGAGCTCGAGGAGTTCGAAGAATCAAGTGAGAAATCCATATTATGTGATTGGAATTAGGGTTTTTGATACGAGTGGGTGTTGAATACTGAATGATATATTCGTCTCCTTGAATACGTATATGTAGCAAAAAGATTTCCGTAATTTACGGAGGAAATTTAGGAAAAGTGTTAGATAAAATCTATTGAGATAGATATGATAAGATTTGATAAGATATGATTTGTCTATACTATAATAATGGCAGTATGACGTGTCGAGATCATAAAATGATAAGTATGTAATCTAATAATCTTTTGATTAAAGACTTTTAATTCGAATACTGTGATAACCCAATGATATTTTCCGGTTCGCAAACCGATGCATAAAGGCATAAGGCATATAGGTACGTGATATAACAGGGAGTTATATACGTTTGAGTATGAATAGTAACAATTATAGGAGTTTCAAAAATCATGGATAATATTTCATGTAATACATATGTAATACACAAAACCATGATAGATGACATAGGAATGTCAAGAACTTCAGAAATCATGGTGTCGCATTTAAATGCGGTGGCGTAATTGGATAATACTTAGGAAAGTTCTTAGATTGGCTTTGCATTCTAAGATAAGTAAAGTTTCTACAGTATAGTGTAGCATTTGACAGTTAAAGGCAACAATTAAAGGCACTATAGTCAAAGGAAGTTGTAGTCCTACATTGCTAAGGTACCAAATTGTATAAGGCACACTTAAAATGCAATCCTGGTTCTCTACAACAGCCTGCTCTGATACCAATCTGTCACACCCCTCAAAATGGACCAGGGGTAATTGTGACCAATCATATCATAACACAGTTGTATAAACGAGAACGACTCTATATGAGACTTTTTAAATAAAAGCTTTGTTAATAAAATAGCGGAAGCAGTAATACATGTTTACATTATTATTAAAACGTAAAATAAATGTTTATGAACTAAAATATAATATGCGATGTGGACTCCATGCAAGCATCAAATCTATCATCACAAAGTTGCAAACAGCTAGCTCAATCATCACCTGAGACAAAACATGCTTAAAGTGTCAACCAAAAAGGTTGAGTGACATTCACAGGTTTATAAATAATATCCAAAGTTTTAGACCACAAGATTTAGTTTAAAGTTGATTGATATAGAAATATCAATCTAAAAGTGTTACTGCATTTTGTAATATTGCTACTAAACAAGTTTACCCTATGACACCTTGTACTGTTGTGATGACCCGGAAATTTCTGACCAAATTTAAACTTAATCTTTGTATGATTAACATTTTCGATACGATAAGCAAAGTCTGTAAAACTGAATCTCAAAATTTTTGAACTACTTTTATATATTTAAATACCCTTCGGTTGTTTTCGACGATTCGCGAACAATTATATGTAAATAGATACATATATACAATAACTTGAAAAGGTAACAATGTATTAATTATTTGATACCGTACATTAAACTTATTGGTTTAAATATCTATTTGAATATATATGATAAGTTGAAATATTTATTATTAAAATTTATTTATAAATAACTTCCAATGTGTATTTAAAAACTGATTTATGTATATTAAAAAGATATATACATATAATTTTAAGTTATTTAGTAAACGATAGTAACATTCGTTTATTGATTCGATTGGTATTTAGATAAGTTAACTAAAGCGTTTAAGATGAACCAGTAAAACACTAATTTGTTGCAGTATTTTCAAATTGCTACAGTACCCAAAATGCTACACTGTTTTCAAAAATCACTATTTGCTACAGTGAATTGCTACAGTAAAAATTGACTTGCTACAGTGAATTGCTACGGTAAAAAATGACTTTGCTACAGTAACTTTGCTACAGTAAAACACTATTTTAAAATGAAAATGTATACATGTATATGTATATATAACGAGGCGATAATTTATAGAAGTAAATGACCAAAACACTCGAAAGTTTAAGATATACTTTGAGTGATATAATTTAGGGATAATTTAAGGCTATATTTTGACAAAGGTACGTGTCCCAAAATGTAAATTACAAGTTTTCTCAGCGTATGAAGGGACACTCGAAAAATCGGAACCGGGACATAAGTTGCGTGATGACGTACGACTTATCGGAACAAAATTTACAAATCAACTGTGCACGTGAATTTAATATAATATATAATTAATTATATAAATTAAATATATTATATTAATATAATAATATGTCGACGAACTAGTGTACAAAACATATGTGAGCTGGAAATTGGTCCCATGCGATTGATGTGAAGCGAGGTGTATATAAAATAGTTATTATTTTACTAGGAAAACACTATTAAATACGATACAATTTTACACAAGATATTTATTTATTTATAGAATGGATATACTTAAACCTTGCTACAACACTTATAGGCAGTGTACCTAATCGTACAGTAGTGTAGTTTTTAGTAAGTCCGGTTCGTTCCACAGGGAAATCTTTGAACAAAGCTCAACGCTATATTAGTTTACTTTTATAAAAATACAAATATATATATATAAGTAATATTATTATTATAAAGGGGGGTTTTTACCGTTTAATGACCGGTTTGTCGATTTTAAAACTTTAGTCGCAGTTAAAACCTAATGTAAAATATAAAATAAATACAAGACTTAAATTAAAGCGTAAAGTAAATAACGATAATGAAATTGCGAATAATAAAAGTGCGATAAAATAAACTTGCGATAATTAAAAAGTACGATAATTAAAAGTGCGATAAAATAAAATAAATAAAAGTGCGATAATTAGAAGTGCAATTAAATATAAAATAAAGGAAATTAAATATGAAATAAAAGAATTATGCTTATTTAAACTTCCGTAATCATGATGTTTGACGTGTTGATTTTAATTATATGCTCATGGGTTAATTGTCCTTTGTCCTGGATTATTCAATATGTCCGTCTGGTTTTTGTCCATAACAGTCCATCAGTCATAAATATAAAATGCAAGTGTCCTTGTCAAATTATTATTATACCCGAAGTTAAATATTCCAACTAATTGGGGATTCGAATTGTAACAAGGTTTTAATACTTTGTTTAATGAATACACCAGGTTATCGACTGCGTGTAAACCAAGGTTTTACTACTTTGTTAACAATTACACCAATTACCCTTGAATGTAATTTCACCCCTGTTTTGATTATTCTAGTGGCTATTAATCCATTCCCGTGTCCGGTTAAATGAACGATTATTCGTACATATAAATACCCCGCCCATCGTGTCCGATCGAGTGTATATGGTAATTTATAGGGACGCCCAATTGTAAATCTTTATATTAACATTAACAAACTTTCATTTAGTTAAACAAATATAAAGCCCATTAATAGCCCATAGTCTACTTTCCACAAGTGTCGTTCTTTTATCCAAACCCCAATTATGGTACAAAGCCCAATTACCCAATTTTAGTAATTAGCCCAACATCATGATTACTTCGTTTTAAATAAGCATAATAATAACTTAGCTACGAGACATTAATGTAAAAAGGTTGAACATAACTTACAATGATTAAAAATAGCGTAGCGTTACACGGACAGAATTTTGACTTACACCCTTACAACATTCGCTAACATACCCTTATTATTAGAATTATAATTAAAATTAAAATATAAATTATAAATATAAATATATTTACGTATGAAGAGGAAGAAAAAAAAGATGATTAAAACTCGGCACAAAACTGGCTTTATATAGGACCTGACCAGCAATCTCACTCCATGCGACTCGCATGGATTTGTGCCTTTGGCCATGCGAGTCGCATGGCCACCCTGGATCCAGCCAAATTGGTTTGTTTTCTTCTTGCCGACGTAATATAATAATAATATATAAAATAATATATAATTATATATAATTATATATATATTATATTATATTCTTGTGCATAGTAGACTAGATATTTTTGGTCCGTTGCGTCGGGCGTTTCTTCTTGGCTCAGGTCCCGGTTCCGGATTTTCGGACGTCTTCGCGTATTATTTTATATCGTGTACTTTGCGTCTTGTAACTTGTACTCTTGTCATTTTGAGACGTTCCTCATCAATATTTTGAACCTTTTTAGTTGTATCTTGTACTTTTTAGCTCTTTGGACCTTTTTGTCTTCAATTTGTCGAATCTGCCTTTTGTCTTCACTTTTTAATATTTAAACGAATATTGCTTGTAAATCGAACAATACCAACTAAAATCTTGTCTTTCTTGGGGAATAATGCTATGAAATATATGTTCGTTTTTAGCATTATCAAATATTCCCACACTTGAGCGTTGCTTGTCCTCAAGCAATATTGTCTTGAAATACTAGAATCACTTCTTTAT
This sequence comes from Rutidosis leptorrhynchoides, assembly GCF_046630445.1. Lineage (NCBI taxonomy): Eukaryota > Viridiplantae > Streptophyta > Magnoliopsida > Asterales > Asteraceae > Rutidosis > Rutidosis leptorrhynchoides. The sequence goes on along the minus strand of NC_092342.1, from coordinate 346,383,846 downwards.
TCTTCATACTTTGTACATCAGTGATTTCTATACGGCGGTATAAACAATGGTAATAACGATATGGTTTACAGTCCCACATGACTATAAAAATTTAGATCCATTAAGGAAATTGGATCTTTATGAAAACATTTGATCTTTTGAAAATTAAATCTAGTTTTTACCCTAGATAAGTTTTCCGGAATAACCCTTTACCGGTGTTTGCAAAATATTTTTGTGGGTTTGGTGGGTTTCAGATTTGAAAATTTTAGCTCAAAACTTGCGGTTTTGTGTCACCCACTTGCTAACCTTGTATTTGGAAAGCAACACGTCCAGTTTACTTGTTCCGTATATTACCTTTCGGCAAACTACCGTCCGGTTGTAAAGGAAAGCGTTGAACAAGCAACTGTTAAGGCAATGTCCCGTGACATGCTTTTGATTATGGTCTATAACGTGTCGGACGCAATTACTATCCTTGGTAGGAGCAATAGTAAAGCTCACCCTTATAATTTTTCGGTCTGGCACAAGGTCCTGTCTCCGACCATGTTATGCAACCACCGTTCTTACGGTTGACACCCGATTTAGTTCAGGTGACCTAATGAATTCCAGGTGAATTCCTAGGATTTTACGTTCAATGGTAATGAACGCATTGAAAATAGGGTTTTCAGAAAACAAATCGGTTTATAATTTTGATCAAAATATTTTCTCGTTTAAGCTCGAGTTTAGATATCATTGAATTCCATGAGTTTGAATTCTCAATCTTTAAGGTCAATCTCTAGGATTGAGTAATATCAGTCTTAAAAGCTGATTTTTAATCTTTAAGGAGATTATCCTTTCTGGGGATCTGATTCATTAGTCTTATCAAGCTAATTTGCATGGTGCCCCCCATTGTACGAGATAAATCCTTCTCATGGTTAGGATAAATCTGACCACTTGGCGACCCTGTTTAATGCTGAGGTCCGTGGATTTCCTGCTGATTTTAGTGATGACTTTTCTAGATTTTTCGTCAACCTACAGCTGGTCTGGACGACAACTTCATGACCTAAATCAAGAAGCGCGTGTCTTTTTCGGAAGACTTTACTTCCTTTTAATGATGGAATTGATTCATCGTGTAGATCCATCTCTTCTTTTCTTTCATCGGGTAAAACAGTTTAGTTTAGTCCAAAGCAAAAGTATTTTCAGTTATTTGTTACAGATATATGTGACATATGTTTAAAATAACTTGGTAAATTTTCCCACACTTGGCTTTTATTTTCCTTTTTATCGTCCTCTATTCCATTTTAAATGAATTTTAACATTTTAGTTTGTTTCTCAATTTATGTCCTTTCCGAGGTAACAATAATTTCGGTGTTAAAACCTAGTTTTATCATTCATAAATATGTATAAACATGATTTTGAATTCATTTAATTGAAAATTTTGAAAAATTTTACTAGAATTGGGTAGTCAGTATATAAGACTAGGGCTGTTCTTTTTTATCAGAGAGCACTAGATTCTAATACAACTACTGCTTTACTAGTATTTTTAATGGTAACCAAGTGTTTAATATAAAAATTTTAAAATCCGAAAGAATTTAACCCCTTCCCACACTTAAGATCTTGCAATGCCCTCATTTGCAAGAAATCAGTAACAATTTAAATTATTGAGGGTGATTTGTGTGAAAATGATTAAATTTTTACCAAAGTTTCCAAATATATTAGCGTTTGTTTGCTGAATGATAAATGGTGCACGTCATTTGTTCATTCCGTCTTGTTGTTATTTCACATATATTTTGCATCATTGTCGTCAAAATTACTTGCTTTTGCTGAACTTAATGCCAGTCTTTCAAAACGCGTTGTTTTACCCTGTTTTGTGCATAAAAGAGAATACATACAATACAAATATAATCATACATGCAATTTGAAATGGAACTTTGGCATCCCATTTTCAAACTAAAAGAAAAATATTAGTACACAATAATAATAAGAATATCAAACATTACATAAACGTAATAAAAATGTTAAGTGTTTAAAATAAAAATAAAAATTACCAACTTATCTCTACTGATCAGGAGGTGGATTAGGAGGAAAATTAGGATATGGATCCCAATTCATGTTCGCGTCCGGGTTCCATGGCTGATTATAGGTGAACTGGTATGCTGCGTCATAATCATATGAATCATAGGGTGGTCTCATTTCTGGCTGATGTGCGGGATAGTATGCGGGTCGGGTCGGATAATACATCTCGCCAGGCTGCAACTGGCTTATAATTTGGCGCTGATGATAATCCCATCGGCCATGCTCTCGTTGCCGGGAATGCTCGTAGTCATTCCGACGTTGCCATGCCTCGTACTGCATATGCCTATCATAGTTCGTCATGTATTCATCCTCCATACGAACGCCTAAATCAAGAGCAGTCTCCCGAACAACTCCTATAATGTTGTTCGCCTCCTCCATCTCGTCATCCGAACCTCTTTCTACCTGTCGCTGAGGTCCCTCGTATCGATATACCCGACCACGTCTCATCAATAATACCCTTGCACCGTGATAAAGGTTTGAACTTATAGTTTCACCTCCGTCCTCTATTTCGTTCATTGGACCCCCTTGGTGCTTATCTACACCTAAATACTCTCCAATGAGAGTAATGAAAATACCACCACCTATAATACTCCCCGATTTCATCCCCGAAACTACATTAGCGAGATAATAACCAACACAATAGGGAATGTTAACGAAACTCCTCGGGTCTCTAATACACTTGAGGTAGAATAAATCGTTTACGGTCAATTTCTCCTTATTTCTTCCCCTTTGTGTAATTGTGTTTGCTAAGAATCTATGAATCACCCGGAGTTCAGCTCTGTCTATATCTAAGTATGTATGATTTCCACTGGCGT